>NC_143580.1:141041048-141193774 GCF_048544385.1 Mastigoproctus giganteus
ATGCTCGAGCATGCATTTTTCAAAAGTGAGACTCCTTACTAACTACAAGGCAGGCAAAGGCAGATTACGAGAAATCATTGGCAAAAGATGCTAAGAAAAACAGCAATGATTTCTTTACTCATATAAACTCTAAAAGGAAGGGGATGAATCTGATTGGTCCACTTGATATCGATTGTTCGACTGTTAATGATCTTGCTCAGATAGCAAACAAACTGAATGAGTATTTTGCATCTACATTCACACATGAGGAGTTATTAAGGTTTGAAAATGGCAGAAGGTTATCAAATTGTAGCAGGTGCTTAATGATTTTGTAATAACTGAGAACAAAGTGGAGGAGAAATTATTGAAGTTAAACATAAGAAAGGCACCTGGGGTGGATGGGATCTATCCAGTTATATTAAAGGAGGCAGCAAAGGACCATTCGACTCAGGGGAGGTCCCCACGGACAATAAATGTGCAAATGTATTCCGAATTCACAAAAGGGATCGAAGGGTGACACGAGTAATTACAGATCAGTTAGTCTAACTTCTGTTCCGAGTAAAATAATGGAGTCACTGGTTAGGGATAGAGCAATCTAAATTGTGTCCTTGTGGTGAGGTGGAATATTCAGATCATATTATGAGGCAATTTGCAATGTATGAAGAATTTAGAAGTCAAATGCTTGAATTAACGGGAGTTCAGAAATTTGAGCCATGTGTAGTTAACTTAGGGCAAATTATAAGGGCATATTATCTTTTATGCCTTTAAAAGATAATATCTTTTAAGGGCGTAAAAATGTAATCAACAATGTAATCAACCTTTTCCCCTGGCAGACATACCCTTTATATTTCCTACACTGTCCTATTCCACCCATCCTTTTTGCACAATATATTTCCCGTTTCCCTGACAATAGAGTCAATGACAACAATTACTCCTGTGAGACAAGTGCATTCTGCCTTTGTGGTTGCTGCTATGCTTCCTATATTGCGTATACCATTGATTGTCAAGCAGCATGGGATTCCCCCCCCACAACTCTGTGTTTGTATACTCTGTGTAGCAGTACAAACTCAGTAAAGGCCAGAGATAACGTGAGTTTCAGAGTCAGTTTGCATAGCATAGTGTTGTTGCCCCAGCTGTGGGCCCCCACATCGCCTCTCCTTGCCAAGAGGAGGCAGGCTGGGTGTAATAGGGAATAGAAAAGTCTATGGCAGGGGCAAACCCTGGGCAATGCTTGAGTTTGCCAGGGAGACACCAAAAAAAAAAAAAAAACCCTCTGGAAAGTGAAAAAGGCAGTGGGTTAGACAGATAAGGAGGGGAGAAACAGATGAAGATAGAGAAGGTGGATGATAGGAAGACTTTCCACCTGAAAACAGGAAGTTAAAAGGATGGAGAAGTACCCCTGTGGGAGGAACTCATCCTCCACTGGTGGGAAGAGACTGTTAAGAACAGAGAAAGATTTGTGGTAGTAGAGTCCACCTGGTAAAAATTTTGATTTGGGAGGTGAAGAAGGGAAGTTATAGGGACAGGGCACCCTATATGGGGAATAAAATTGCACTGTGGCCATGCAGTGCTTCTCTGTAAGTAATCCCACACTGGCCAGGTCAGCTAAAGCCAATGTCAGTATATCCCACACCATTATTGATGCATGATGTCAGTAAGGCAGGGGGATTTCCTACTAGGTTGCCCGAACTGTAATTAAATTAGGAAGGCCTGTTAGAACAACACACTCTACATGCACTCAGTCCAAATGCACACCAGTCATACTTACATTTACACAATCACACACTTTTTTAAGGGTATTTAGGGGCAGACTGAATAACAGCACATAACATTGTCTCATACATTTATCATTCTTACACTGATTATTATACAAATAGTCAGGACACAGGTGCCACCCAAACTTTTGTTTTTTTTATATTAACCACATTCATTCAGTCACCACATAGTTTACACTGGTGACTTGACATTCATTCACATTTATTGAGCTTAACCTGCAAGAATAGCTAACAACATTCCCCATTTTCACACACTTATCCCACTCAGTACGATACCTTGAATAGAACAGCACACACACACACACACTTCCCCCCCACAGGTTAAATGGACTCATAACAGGTTAAATAGACAGATAACACATATATTAATGGTTCAGCTAAAAAAGAATTATAGACATATATATATATATAGTAAACCCCCGCTATTTGCGGTCGCTGATTTAACATAAAATGAAACCTAAAAAAATGTGAATTTTAAAGTGCCGTGAACATTTTCCACCATAAAAAACATGGCCGTGGCTAAAATTATCTTTCCCGGTCAAAACAGCACTCAGTGGGTGGGGAGAGAGGGATGACAAAAATCGCGAGCATGGATGTTTCTCGCTAATCCTTGTTCAGTATGTGTTATGCGCTTGTCATGGAAGGTTTCGTCGTTTGCTTTTAATTTATATGCTTATAAATTGAATAAATTTATCAATTTATAAATTGATATGCTTACAAAAGTGATAAATTTACCGTTTGCAGTGTAAAACAGACTTTTTCGAGTGTGTTAACGGAAGAAAGTGACTTTATTACGGCCAAGTTCGTTCTACAAAAATATGTAGAACCCATACAAAAATATGGCTACGAATAACAAGGGAAATGTGAAAAGATCAAAGAAGGTAATGACATTAGCGAATAAAATTGAGTTATTAGATAAAATTTCTAATGGTGAAAGTGTCTCCTCAGTGGCAAAACATTATAAAATCAATGAGTCAACGGTACGATCAATCAAGAAATCGGAAGAAAAAATCCGCCGTAATGTCCGTGAAAACGCGCTAATTGCTTCAAAAATTTGCTCTGTAACTCGTGATGTTAAATTAGAAAAAATGGTAAAAGTTTTAAATCTGTGGATAGAAGACCGAACTCAAAATAAAATTCCATTAAGTTCACTCATCATTCGTGAAAAGGCAAAACTCCTTTATCAACACTTTAGCGAAACTGGCGATAGCACTGGCAGGATAAGTTTTTTAGCTAGCAAAGGCGCTGGTTTGAAAGATTTGTTTGAAATTTCTAATAAATATTACATTTAATATTAAATTGTTTCTTATTTTCATTTTGATGCCTTATGCTTGCATTTCACTATGTACCGTCTATGTGCATAGTCATATTATGAAGGTACATATACAAATTTGTAATACATACATACATACGTAGACAAAATTTTAGACTAGTTTTTTGTATATTTCATACTTTGGAACGGAACCCCTTTATTACTATGGGAGCCATAACTCAGTATTGGCGTTTTCGGTATTCACGGCATTTCTCAGGAACGTAACCCCCGCGAATAGCGGGGGTTTACTGTACATATATATATATATATATATATATATATATATATATGATAAATAATTATATTTAGTGTTATGAAAGAAAAGTTGTTATAAAAGATAGTGGTGCAAGTGTGGAGCAGTGTGGCATTAAGGGAAAATTACTGCTAAGGCCTCTGTAGCCGAGTGGTCAGGAGCGGGAGTGCAGTAGCACACGCTCTTTGAGTAGACCGAGGTTCAAGCCCCTGACTGCTAAATACGTTCAATCTCCCAACTCACACTGGACCGACGTGGAAGGTTATGGTCCATTTTCCCCTCAACATTAATTGTTGAGGAGGCTTCCATCCTGCAGTGGGTTGATAATGGCTGCAGTTTACATTTTTTTTTTAGTGACAAATGGGCCTGGAGTACTGGGGTCCATAGTTTCAAATACATATATATATACATATATATATATATTTTTTTTTTTTTTTTTTAGGAGCATTAGCAACTAAGACCATATTGCTCCTTGGATATGCGGTGGTCATTCCCTGACCTTTCTGCATCCTCCATATTTGGTGGTCACGGGCTCGAACCCCGGTCTAATCAAGAAACGTGCTACGCACTGCTGCTCCTGCCCACCTGGCTATGGAGGGGCCAGAGTTGTTATTAATCTGCTCTTCGTGTGCTAATGTTATCAGTGGAATTCCTCTGGTTTTTGGTGCTGGGACCATTGTTGTTTTCTGTATTTATTAATGGTATTGATGAAGGTATATCAGGCTTAATGTCTAAATTTGCAGATGATATGAAGGTTGTCAGGTTGGTTACTGACAGTAATGACAGTATGCTACTGCAACAAGATCTAAAAAAATTAGGCAGTTGTGCTGAGAAATGGCGATTGAGGTTTCACATTGACAAATGCAAAGTACTACACGTGGGTACCAATAATTCCAGATTAATATGCCATGTGGTACTACACTCAAGTTGCAGAAAATGAAAAAGATAAGAGTTTAATTATGTAGTCAGGTATGGAGTTCTCTGAGCAGTGTTCAGACAGGCTGCCAGGACAGCACATGGGGGTTTTGTCAATGATATATATAGAAATTTTTCTAGCAGGGATAAGGAGGTGATTATTCCATTGTACAAGGCAATGGTCATGCCATATCTCGAGTACTGCATACAGATCTTGAGGCCTCATTTTAGGAAGGATGTACAGCTGATAGAACTAGTACAGAGAAGGGCAACGAGATTGGTGAGAGGAACAAAGGGATGATGCTCTTACAAAGAAAGGCTTCTGTAAATTGCAGCATCTGGAGACTAAGCACCTGAGAGATGATCTGATTGAGGTGTTTAAGGCCCTAGATGGATTGAGCATGCCCAATGCTGATGGAATTCTTCCTCTTGCTCAAACTATGCACATGAGGGAGCGTAAATTCAAATTGAGGGGGCATGGTTTTAGAATAGATGTACAGACATTTGCCTTTAGCCAGAAGGTGGTTGATTGCTGGAACAAACTTCCATCTGATGTTGTTGAAGTAGATAGCTTGAATAAATTCAAGGAAGGGCTAGACAGACTGTTAGACGGAATGGATAGGTGAAATGGGAAACTTTTTTTTTTTTGGCTAATGCTGTATAAGCTTAGTTTCTTGCATCATTTGCCACTACTAACACTAAATTTGTCATTTCCATAACTTAAAACTAAATTTTCAGTACCAGTCAAGGCTTTTATATGCTTTTCTGTTATAAAGGCATTTCATATCAAAAATTATTATATACTTAAATTATTTACTTTACTATACTGAAATGTGGTTTCTGTGGGAGCAGATTCATCAGTAGTTAATATCAAATTTATTATCAAGAAGACTGAATTTAAAATATATATTTTTTTATGCTTACCCAGCTCTGTTCAGAAATAACAACGCAATATAAATTTATTATCAAAATTGATAAATGCACGAATAACCACACACAAAAAAAAATCAGCATGTCGTGGGTCATATCTAAAAACAAGCCAATCAAGGGATGCTCACTCTCTAACTATTCAGGAAAATTCAGTTTCATATTTAAACAATATCAAATTATAGTTTAAAATAAACATGAAATAATAATAAACTAAAAAGAGAAAATATTATAACTTCTGTAATCATCAAAACAGTGATAAACATTTACCTTATATTTTCAAGAACTTCTCTTAAGGCTGCAGCATCCATTTTTTCCTATGGAGAAAAATGGAAATGACATTAAGTGCAATAATACCAACAGTACAATGGATATCCCAGAATAACAGAGAGTAAATTTATCAGAGATTTCTGATTAATCCTTCTAGTGGTGGTCTTTATATGCCTTTTCACAAGTGTGCACGCACACACACACAATCCTAGTGTGGCTCTCTGCAGATATATGTATACTGTATATACATTTTTCAAGGTCATTTCATGTAAGTTTCACATAATGAAACAGTTAATGCATGAACTGTCTTAAAATATTACACTATTTGCTTCTGTTTCTTATTTGTAAATATAGTTTCTAATAGATGGCAGCATTAAAATAGTTCTGAAGATCAGATGAGGAAGAGTTAGATATTTTTGTTCAAATTTCTATTACAAAAGCCAAAATTCTCTGGAATTCAGGTCTAGAAGTTGATTAACCTGAACTGAACTGAATGATAATAAATATATACTGGGATACTTAATTCATCAAAAATAGAACTAATCAATAATTTTTTTATTATTTTGATTTTTTACATTAATTTTACTCCAATGCTGTGCCATTAAATCAAATGAACAAATTAATATTTAAAAGAATTTATGTACAAAGTTTTCATTTTTACAAATTTTCAAAATTTCACAAACACATTACACAGCCAGTTCAGCAGGAAACTCGCTATGTCAAGACTACACCCGAGGAATTACTTAACAAGTACAGACCAATGTTGGGAAAAAAGTTTCAGTTAGGATTGATTTTGAAGGTATCTGTAATTAGCATTAGCATTAGTAGAGGCATTTGATGCAAGAAAGCAAGCTTATGCAGCATCAGCCAAAAAAAAAAAAAAAAAAAAAAAAAACCACTTCCACTTCACCCCTCTGTTCGTTCGAAATACCTGTCCAGCTGAGCTTTAAACTTATTTAGGCTATCAACTTCCACGACAAGGGATGGAAGTCTGTTCCACCAACCAACCACCCGCTGGCTAAAGGCAAATTTCCGCACGTCTATCCTACATCTGTCTTTCCTCAATTTGAATTTATGCCCTCTCAGGTGATTATTCTGAGCAAGAGGAAGAATCCCATCAGCATTGAGCATGCTCAAACCATTCAAGGCTTTATATACCTCTATCAGATCACCTCGCTGGTGCCTAGTCTCCAGACACTGTAATTTGCAAAACTTAAGCCTTTCTTTGTAAGAGCACCCCTTTATTCCATTCACCAATCTTGTTGCCTTTCTCTGTACTCGTTCCAGCATCTCTACATCCTTCTAGAAATGAGGCTTCCAGACCTGTATACAGTACTCTAGGTGTGGCCTTATACAAGGGAATAATCACCTCCTTACCCCTGCTAGAAAAATTCCTATATATCATCGAGAATACACCATGAGCTACTCTTGCAGCCCTTCTGCACTGCTCAGAAACCTTCATATCTGCCTGCACAACCACCCCCAGGTCCCTTTCATTCTCTACCACTGTCAGTGTAGTACCACAGAGTTGATACGTTGCTCTGGGGTTGCTGTTTCCCATATGTAGTACCTTATATTTGTCAATGTTAAACTTCATTTGCCACCTCTCAGCCCATCTGCTCAACCTTTCCAGATCCTGTTGCAGTAGCATAGTGTCAGTAGTGTCCTTGACAACCCTGCCAACCTTCGTATCATCTGCAAACTTGGACATTAAGCTTGATATACCATCATCAATATCATTTATAAATACAGAAAACAATAATGGACCCAATACTTAACCCTTATGGACTCCACTAATAACATTAGTCCATGATGAGCAGCGTCCATTGATTACCACTCTCTGTCTTCTCCCCCTCAACCACCCCTTTATCCATAGCAGCAATTTGCCTCCAATGCCACACTGCTCCAATTTGTGCAGCAGTCTTCCAGGTGCAACAGTATCAAAAGCCTTTCTAAGATCCAAGTATATAATATCAAAGTTATTCCGTGCATCCAGTTCTTTTGTGACTGCATCATAGTATCCAATCAAATTGGTCAGGCAAGACTTCCCCTTAACAAAACCATGCTGTGTCTGAGCTATAACTGAAGTCTTGTCTAGATGATCCTGCAGTGCTTCTTTAACCAGTGCCTCCATTAATTTTCCGGGAACAGAAGTTAAACTCACAGGTCTATAATTACTTTATTAATTACTTTATTTATTAATTAATTACTGTGTCAGCCTTTGATCCTCCTTTGTGAATTGGGGTCATATTTGCACATCTCCAGTCTATGGGTACCTCCACTGAGTCCAAGGAATCTCTCATAATTATGGCTAAGGGTTTGATTACTTCCTTTGCTGCCTCCTTTAATATAACTGGATAGATCCCATCCACCCCAGGTGCCTTTCTTGTATTTATCTTCAACAATTTCTCCTCCACTTTACTCTCAGTTATTACAAGATTCTCTAGCTTACTGCCAGAGTTGAATACACCTCTGGCATTCCCCTCGCTGAATAACTCCTCATGTGTGAATGTTGATGCAAAATATTCATTTAGTTTGTTAGCTACCTGAGTAGGATCATCAACAGTTGACCCATCGATATCAAGTGGACCAATCTGATTCATCCCCTTCCTTCTAGAGTTTACATAAGTAAAGAACTCTTTGCTGTTTTTCTTTGCATCCCTTGCCAAAGATTTCTCCTAATCTGCCTTCCCTTGCCTAACCTCCTTTGTAACTTGGTTACAGATCAACTTGTATCTATCATAGGCTTCTGTGTCACGTGTTAATTTGTATGTATCCCATGCATTTTTCTTCTCTGCCATATGTCTCATTAGTTCATCTGACATCCACTTAGGCCTAAACCTTGAACAATATTTCTTAGTTGGTATGTAAAGCCTAGTAGCTTCCAAGATAAGTTCTTTGAATGCTTCCCATTTTGAATTTGCTGTTGGTAACATCATCAGTTGGTCCCACTGTATAGAATTTAAATACTGTCTCAGACCATCGTAGTCGCCTTTACGAAAGCAATAACCCTTCCCTTTACCTTTAATGGTAGTTACCTCTTTGAGTAAATCCCACTTCAGCACACTGTGATTACTGCCACCTAGTGGTACATTTACCTGCAGATTCTTAATGCATGAAGAATCACTACTGATAATCAAACCAAGAGTATTACTCCCTCTAGTTGCCTCCCAAACATGCTGATGTAGAAAACAATCATCCAATAAATCCACAAAAGCCTTGCTAGTGCGTGAGTAACCAGCTCCCAAATTCCAGTCAATATCTGGGAAATTAAAATCCCCCATTATAAGACTCTCTGATTTACTGGCCCACTCTATTTCCCTGTACAATTTCTTATTATACTCATCAGAGTCATTAGGCCTATAGCAGACTCAATTTTGATCTCCCAATGCTTATGTCACACCAAATTGACTCGACACTGCTCTGTCCAGCAATGTCGACTGGCTTCACTTCCTTGGCTTTTATGTATTTCTTAACTAATAGCATAACCCCTCCTCCCTTCCTGTCCTGTCTATCCCTTCTGTAGACATTTTACTCCCCAAATTCCAGTTCTCCATTCCTTATATCTGTGTGACACCACGTCTCTGAAATCCCCACAATATCTGCCTTTGATGTTTTGAGCTAACCCTACCTCTAAAAACTTCTTTGTGTGTGAACATAGAGGCAAAATATTTATATTCCATTTATATTCAATAGACCAATGTGATTCAACCATTTCCTTCTAGTGTTAACATATTCAAAATATTCCTTGCTACTTTTCTTTGAATTTTCAGCCAACTTCTTGTATAATCCCCAAACTTAATTACAGACTAGTTTATACTTACTGTAGGCCTCTGTATCCCTTGTCAATTAATAATCATCCTTCATATTTTTCTTCTCTGCAACTAAGCGTAATGTTTCATCTGACATCTATTTTGGTTTCAACCTTAAAAATTTATTGCTTAGCTAGTATAAAACACTTAGCGGCCTCTCTGAACACTTCCCATTTGGCATTTACACTCTTTAACAACATTAGTTTGTTGAATTGAAAATAGTTTAAAAATGTCAGAGCCCAATCACCTTGGCAAAAACAAAATCCCTTCCCTTTACCATTGACAGAGTTATTTTTTAGAATAAATCTCACATAAATACACTGTGGTCACTGCCACATAAAGTTCTTTTATTTGATCATTCTTATTACATAAATAATCACTGCCGATAACTAGATCAAGAATATTGCCTCTCTAACATGGTGCTGAAAACAGTCATCCAACAAAACAAGAACTGAGGTCTATAGAAAATGCAAGGCTCCAAGTAATAGTTTTCGTACTTGTGCCTAAAGCTACCCACAGACTGAATGTTTATTAGCCTTATTCCTTGATTAAATCTATATGTTATGCAAGGTTTATGTCCTATGTTTTATGAAACAGACTCTTCTATTAATACATCTAGTATATTCCGTATTATTATGAATTTCAGGAAATGGAGTATCCTTTATCACTACTGCAGGTCTGGCTAAATACATGGTTCTCACACTCTTTTTGCATTTATTCAATTTCTACTATTCTCTTTTATCTTATATGCTTCTTTATGTATATTATCACATAATTTTTCAAGATCTGCAAATCTTAAATACAGGTTCTTCTTATCTTTTAATTAAAGTAAAGTAATCTGCAGCATTATCAATCCACTGCAGGATGGAAGCCTCCTCAACAATTCATGTTGAGGGAAATGGACCATAATCTGCCACACTGGTCCAGGGTGGGTTGGCAGAATGACTGTATTTAGCAGTGGGGCTTGAACACCAGTCTAGTCAAAGAGAGTGTGCTACTACACTCATGCTTTTCTATAATTCTTCTTTTCTAAATTTGCAATTCTTGATAAATAACCAATTCAAAGCAAACTGTAATATCGACAGATTAATTTTAGTTAGTTGGGTAGAGTGTTTTTATTTAAAAATGATGAAAAAAATATAATGGAAACCAATGAAAAATTAATGAAAAATTAAAAGAATGAAAAATTAAAAGACTTTTAATGAAAAATTAAAAGATGATATTTCTTTCTAACAGCAGCTGCAATAAAGAAAATCATAATCTACAAGGTAAGTGGACGATCAATGAAAGCACGTAAAACTGAAAAAAATATATATATAGCAATAATCAAACAATAATAGCAATTTTATTTTCTTTATATTCTATATAAAGAAAATAAATTAAATATTTACATCTCTTGCTTGACTCCAAACTTCCATTTCAGCTTGGCAAACATCTAAAGCAGGCAAAGTAAACTTGTAAAATGGTCTCATATTCTTATACACATAGATATGTGCACCAGAAGCAACTGCAATGGCTATAAATGAAATTAATTAAGAAAGTTTTTAATATTACAAAAAATAATTGCACAATGTAAACAAAGATTATTTTATTCGGTATATATATATAGAACAACTCAAATATATTTCAAAAAAGTTTAAATTGTAGGCCCAAGTGTTGGTTTAACTAGGGATATCAGGAAGATACTGAACAATTTATCATTCCTAAATGGATTGGCAACCAAAGAATTAGAGGTAATCTAGGCTCTTTCTGATGTGGTAGCAGTGGTTACCATTAATTTATTAGTCTGTGAATCCTCCCTGAGCTAGCAGTTTTCCAACCCACCTAACACTGCCTCAATAGCATCAGTAAATATTCTTGCACCCTTTCTATTTAAGTGTATCCCATCCCTGTAGAAACAATCTCTCCTGTTAACAAGCAGACCAAAGCACATAAAAATGCTGAGAAAATTTCTACCCCATGAGGCTTGCACAATCTCTCCAAAGCCAAATTGATTGACAACATTCTTATCATATACTCCCTCCTATCATGTCTGGCCAGAATTGCAGGTACTTTCAAATTTAACCCTAACTCGTGATGTTTTTTCAACATTGACCTGTACTTGTTAAGTAAGTCTAGAGATCTTCTACTCTTAATGTCATTAATGCCAATGTGTACAACAACATCACTCTTTGTGCCCCTAAAAGATATCTGCACTACAACGTCATCAACATTTGTCCCTGGCAGACACACCCTGGTCCTATTCCACCTATCCTTTTTGCACTATCTATTTCCCATCTCCCTGACAATAGAGTCACCAACAATAACTAGCTCCTGTGGGACCAGAGCATTCTGCCCTGAAGGTTGCCACTGTGTTGCCTGATGATCAAGTGCAAGCTCTGGCATTGATGTGAGCAGCTGAGAGCTTGATGGGTCCCCCAATTTAAGTCCTTCAAGGGCATCTACCCTGTCCTTCAAGCTCTCATAAAGGTCCATAACAATGCTGAGTTGGTGCCTAACTTCTTCACACTGCTTACATCGAGCCACAGCACTCTTACTATCCTGTGCACATTGCTTTACTGCTCTAGGAATGATTTCCATTTAAATACGGTTTAATTAAATAACAATGAAAATTAATAAGATTAATAAATTTAATTGATTAATTTGCTATACTAAACTTAATTATACAATACTATACTAAGCTAATGCAGTAAAACATATTCCACTATACAGGAACTCCCCAACTTACGTAATACTTGACTTATGCAAAGTCGACTTTACGTAAGTTTTTGCTGGCCAGTGCAAACTTAAAAAAATATGGAAACATATTTTGCAACCTGTACGAACAAATGAAGGTATTGAGAAAATATCGTAATGTGAACCCAATAACACATTGTTTTTTTCAATAATTCCAAGACCTCGGAAGTTGAAATTTTGGCTGTATAACTAATCTATTTATCTCTCTAAAAGGTAATTTTTATAATGGAAATTGCACTACACTTTCATCGTTACCATATGTTCTGTTATAACAATCAATTTTGAACGCCTTTGTGATATTTATCTAAAACACATTTCTGGAGGTTACTACCATAAAACAATAAAAACAATTTGCACTTTCCAGTTTATTGGGCTTTCCTGTTAATGCAATCTATTATAAATGGGTAGTACACTTGATTCTTATTGCATTTGCGATAATACCGATAACTGGAATTCTGTGGGTTTCTACGTTATTATGGTGAAATGATTTCTCCTTCACTGAAATCTTCAATCATAAAAAAAAACAAATTTTCAGAACCTTCTCTTCATTGCTATTTATGTATTACAATGATGAAGGGAAAGGGACAACAGAAAGTGGGCAGTGCTAAGAAAAGAAATATGATTCATTTAGAAATGAAGATGATTAATTAAGAAATATGAAGCAGAACAAAGTTTGTCATCTACTGCATGGAATTAGGTCTCGCTGCGTCGACAGTGAATACTATTTTAAAGGGCAATGCGCATATAAAAGAACATGTCAAAGGATCAACGCACTTAAGATCAACAGTGTTCAGGTGCTATATCAAAGAATGATAAAATTAATAATTAATAATATGCATTAAAATTAATTAATTAATTAATAGGATTTTCAATCCATATTATTAAAAATTAATAATATGGATTGAAAATCAAATTCAGAAGAAAGTGCCCCTGAGACCAACGGCCATTCAAATAAAAGCAAAAAGTATTTATGAAGATATTAAGGATAAGTACAGAAAATCCCAAGCCAAGTTTGTGGCAAGCAACGGGTGGTTTAATAGGTTCAAGCATTGCGCCGTTTTCCAAAACATTAAAGTATGCGGTGAAGTCACCAGTGCCGATTCTGCAGCTGCAGAGAAATTTTGTGATGTGTTGGAAAAAATTATTGATTCAACGCAGCAAATTTTTAACGTTGATGAGACTGCTCTGTATTGGAAAAAATGCTAGATCGGACATACATTGTCAAAGAGGAAAAGACAATGCCAGGTTTCAAAGCTTCAAAAGATAGGGCCACGCTCTTACTTGGGGCTAATGCAGCGGGAGATTACAGATTAATATAACTGCTTGGGTCCTATTCTGGAAAAATCTGTGCATTTAAGGGCATCAATAATGCCACCCTACCCGTGCATTTCCGATCGATCCAGAGATCATGGATAACAATATCTCTCTCTTTGAGGATTGCTTTAAATGTTGCTTCATTTTCGAGGTTGAAAAATACTGTAAAGACAACGATGTGCCTTTCAAGATTAATGCTCCTGGATATCCTATGCATCTAGATGATTTCAATTCGAATGTGAGTCATATTTCTACTGCCAAACATGACATCACTCATCCAAACTGTGGATTAGGGTGTTATTTCGAATTTAAAGGCATACTATTTAAGCACAACATTTGCTCAGGCACTGTCTGCAGTAGACAAAGAGAAAAATTTTACGTTAAGAGACTTTTGGAAATCTTACAATATTTACCACGCCAACTTAAACATTAATAAGGCCTGGGCAGAAATTATTAAAAGTTGTTTAAATGGTGCATGGAAGAAAATATGCCAAGGGCACGTAAAAGGCTTTGAAGGGTTTGAAAAGACAAATCATATGAAGAGGTTACAGATAATATTGTAAAGGTTGCAGAGCTACTTCAGTTGGAGGTTGTTGCCAAACACGTAGAGGAGTTAATAGAGGAAGAAGAGAAGAGAAGGAATTATCTAACAAAGAACTTATTGACTTGCAGGCAACGAGAGTAAAAGAAGAAAATTCTAACAAAGCTCGAGATGAACCAATCCAGGAGCCAAGACGCTTCATCACCAGAGAGATAATGGCAAGGTTCGAGAAAATGGATCCTGACAGCGAACGATTCTTAAAAGTTAACAGAGGGGTGAATGATATGCTTGCTTGCTTGCTACAAAGAAATCTACGATGAAAAGAAAAAAGCCACCATCCAGTCACCCATTAATATGTTCTTTCGTAAGATTGAGCGGCCGACCCCTTCTAAATCTCCACAGCCCTCAACCTCTGCAGCACATACTTATCAGCTGAAGACATCGATTCCAGCAACGATGCTCAAGAAGTAAAACTTATTGACATTATGTCTGTCTCCTATCTTTCTTTGTAATCTAATAATTTTGAAATTTTTTTTAAATTGAACACTTTTGAAATTTTTCCTGCACATGAGATAAAAAGTTCAATAAATACAATAAATAATTCTATTTACATGTTTGTCAAACATTTCTTTTTTGATTCAATCAATTCAGCAAGCACAGTTGCAAGTGCTGCACAAGCATGGGGGAAATTCTGATTTACATAGAGTTCTGCAGAACACGACCCTTATGTTAATCAGGGAGTGGCTGTATATTTTTACGTTATATCTTAGCTATCAAATTCGAGATATACGTTATCAAGTTACACTATACCGTAATGATCACAATGCTAAATTAGTTATTTCCTTAGATAAATACAAAAGATATATGTCCAAAAAGTGATTAAAACCTTCAAAATACTTATTTTTTTACATTTAAAACACTACTATTTTCTATGCTACTGATTACATTCAAGAAAATTAATACTCAAACACCAGCCAAGTAATTAAATATTTAATAAAATAAAATAAAGTAAGACGATACAGTAAACTGGACTATTACAATAAGTACTAAAAGAAATAAAATCGGTTAAAACAATTAAAAATTAACAATGCTAAAATCGTTAAAATAAGTTAAAATACCGGAAATCCAAAGCTTTCGGAGACAGCTGTCTCCTTTCTCAAGTGTACTGTTGCTACAATGACACATCCTTAAGTAATAGACCCATGGCACTCATGTGACTCACCAGGAACATCGTCAGTATTCTCTATTGGTGCACCGGAAACGGAAGTGACCCAGGAGATCATTGCGTCTGAGACAATCGCCTCAAAGAGGGGGGTGTAATCGCACACCCCTATCCCTGTTAATAGTATGACAGGATGAACCAATTCGCAAGCTCTCGAGCCACTTGCATTCCCAGAACCCATGCGCACAGTCAGTAATGACCGCATCCTCAGGGGAGATTCGATGCTGCTTCTCCCAAAAATGTTCTGCCACAGCAGACCTAGCATAGTTCGCAGTCTTAATGGCAGTCAAATGTTCTCCCCAGACAGTCTTTTAGACGTTGCCCTGTCTCCCCCACATAACAATCCTCACAATCTGGGCACTTAATCTCATAAATTACACTACTGGTGGAATCCCGGGTTACGGGGTCTTTAACCTGAGACACCACTGTGTGCAACCTTTGCCCCGGAAGCTGCACACAGTGGGTTTTAAATTTAAAATAAATTGTACTACCCTGACACACCCCTTAGAGTTATTTAAGCTCACTTCCCTGGCATTTGCTACCTGCTCATTTGAAACGCTTTTGCCTTCAGAACATCTTCCTACAATGTTCTGTTGCAATAACAAACAAATACTCTTGAGGTACATGCAAGAGCTAATTTGACCAATACTATCAGATAAACATGTATCTATATTATCTTTGTCCCCTCACACTAGCAGTTTCCCTGAAACTTTAAGGTATCCTCAATAACACCGGCAAAAACTTTTTCACCACTTTTGTTTAAAGGTATCCTGTCTACAAAACAGATTCCTTCTACCTACAAGTGCAGGCCAAGCTGATAGAAATTTTTCCCCAAAAGCCTTGCAGAGTCCTTCAGATCTTAAGTTAATTCACAAGGCTTTCAGCATATAATCCCTCCTATCGTACCTGGGCAGAATTGCAGACACACAGATGTTGTGACCTAACTCGTGACATTTCTTCAGCATGGTCTAACAAATCATCAGATCGTGTATGCATAATGTCATAAGTTTCCACGTGAATAATAATATTCTCTTTTCCCCACTTAAAATCTGACAGTCTGTTGGTGACATCATTAATAGTTGCTTCTGGCAGACATACCCTGGTTCTAGTCCACTTATCCTTATTATAAAAAATATTTCCTATTTCCCTGACAATGGAGTCTCCCAACAGAACTAAGTCCTTTTGAACCAGAGTAATTTACACTTGGTAGGGTGCTGGAGTCTTGAGTCCCTGACGAGCTCCCAGTTACATTATTCTTGAGAGCAAGCACCTGTTTTTTCAGTGACTCAAATTGTTCTAGAAATGCAACAAATTGTAACTTAAGGTCGGTGCACTCCTTACAATGGTGACAAAGAAAATAATCTCCAAGTGAGCTAGGATAATTAACTAGGTCAACCTTGAAATACATGCCACAGGTTCTGCAAAAGATAAAATCATGACTCAGCTGGAAATCACCATAGGCTATTACCATATGAGTCATGTTACCCTCTGATGAAGTGTTCAAGGCAGATCTTGAAATTTACTAATTATTAATAAAACAAACTTTCAAAAAATTATATTTATAATATAAAAAAATAAATCCAACTATTACGGGGAAAAAAACTTATTAAAATAAACTTTACAATATACTAAAAAAACCTTTGAAATCCTGCTCACTTTACTAATCCTGCTTTCATCCCCTCTTATCTATGCTTCTTTAATGTTCCTATGAAGAGCTGTAATAGGCACGTCTGCTCACCACGAATGCCAACAATAGAATGTATACTTCCATATACACCAATGCTAGGACTACAGTAAATAAATTTGATGAATTTGAAGTGCTGGTTAAGACATCCAAGGCAGATATTGTTCGGATATCAGAGACATAGGGCCACTCAGATATAAGGGATGCACAATTGGAATTTGGGTAGTACAATGTGTACAGAAAGGATAGACAGGATAGGAAGGGAGGAGGGGGTTATGCTATTAGTTAAGAAACACATAAAATCCAAGGAAGTGAAACCAGTCGACATCGCTGGACAGTGCAGTGTCAAGTCAGTATGGTGTGACATAAGCACTGGGAGATCAAAATTAAGAGTAGGGATATGTTATAGGCCTAATGATTCTTTTGAGTACAATAAACAATTATACACAGAAATAGAGTGGGCAGTATATCAGAGTGTCTTATAACGGAGGATTTTAACTTCCCAGATATAGACTGGAACTTGTGAGTTGGTCACTCGCACTAGCAAAGCTTTTGTGGATTTATTGGATGATTGTTTTCTACAGCAATTTGTTAGAGAGGCAACAAGAGGGAGTAACACTCTTGATCTGATTATCAGCAGTGATTATTCATGCATTAAGAAGTTACAGATAAAGGGACCACTAAGTGGCAGTGATCACAGTGTACTGATGTGGGATCTACTTAAAGATGTAACTACCATCAGGGGTAAAGGGAAAGGTTTTTCTTTCATAAAGGCGACTACGGTAGTCACATTTTTTAGTTTCTATGCAGTGGGACAAACTGATGATGTTACCAAACAACAGCAAATTCTAAATGGGAAGCAGTCAAGATTCAAGGATGTAATTTTGAAAGTTACTAGATTTTTTTTTGTTCCAACTAAGAAATACTGTTCAAGGTTGAGGTACAAATGGATGTCAGAGGAACTAATGAGACTTGTGGCAGAGAAGAAAAATGCATGAGATGAGCATAAATTGTCAGACGACACAGAAGCCTATGGTAGACACAACCTAGTCTGTAATCAAGTAACGAAGGAGGTTAGGCAAGCGAAGGCAGATTAAATCTTTGACAAAGGATGCAAAGAAAAACAGAAAAGACTTCTTGACTTATTATATAAACTCTAAAAGGAAGGAGATGAATCAGATTGGTCCACTTGATATCAATGGTTTTACTGTAGATGATCATTCTCAGATAACTGCCGAACTAAATGAGTATCTTGCATCTATATTCACACATGAGCAGTTATTCAAGGAGGAGAGGGTCAGATGTTTATCACACTCTAACAGGGGATTAAATTATTTTGCAATAACTGAGATTAAAGTGGAGGAGAAATTATTGAAGTTAAACATAAGAAAGGCACCTGGGGTAGATGGGATCTATCAAGTTATATTAAAGGAGGAGGCAAAGGAAGTAAGCAAACCCTTAGCCCTAATTATGAGAGCATCCTTGAACTTGGGGGAAGTCCCCATGGACTGGAGATGTGGAAATGTATCTCCAATTCAAAAAGGGGGATTAGAGGGTGACACGAGTAATTACAGACCTGTTAGTTTGACTTCTGGTCCAGGGAAAATAATGGAGTCACTGGTTAAAGAAGCACTGCAAGATCATCTAGCCAAGACAGCAATAATAATTCAGACACAGCAGCAGCAGCAGTGTGGGTTTGTCAAGGGGAAGTCTTGTCTGACCAATTTGATTGGATACTATGATGTGGTCACGAAGGAACCGGATGCAAACAATAATTTTGATATCATATATTTGGTTTGTTTGTTTGTTATTTAGGAGCATTAGCAACTAAGGCCAAATTGCGCCAGGGATATGCGGTGGTCATTCCCCGAACCTTTCCGCATCCTCCGTATTTGGTGGTCATTCCCCGAACCTTTCCGCATCCTCCGTATTTGGTGGTCATGGGCTCGAACCCCAGTCTAATCAAGAAGCGTGTGCTATGCACTGCTGCTCCTGCCCACCTGGCTACGGAGGTGCCGTCAGATATTTGGATTTCAGGAAAGCTATTGATACTGTTGCACAGGGAAGACTACTGTACAAATTGGAGTAGTATGGCATTAAGGGAAAGTTGCTACAATGGATAAAAGGATGGTTGAATGGGAGAAGACAGAGAGTGGTAATGAATGGACACTGCTCTTCTGTTTTGTATATTTATCAATGGTATTGATAAAGATATATCAAGCTTAATGTCAAAGTTTTCAGATGATACAGGTTAATAACAGATTAATGTTATTAACAAGGTTGCCAGGCTTGTTAATAACAGTAATGACAGTATGCTGCTGCAACAGGATCTGGAAAAGTTGGGTAGATGGCCTGAGAAGTGGCAACTGAAGTTTAACATTGATGACTGCAAAGTAATGTATATGGGTAGCTGTAACCCCAAAGAAATGTACCAATTATATGGTGCTACACTCAGGGTAGTGGAGAAGGAAAGAGACCTGGGGGGGTAACTGTGTAGTCAGATATGAAATTTTCTGAACAGTGCACCCAGGCTGCCAGAGTAGGTCATGGGGTCTTGTCAATGATATACAAGAATTTTGTGAGCAGGGATAAGGAGGTGATTATCCCCTTGTATAAGGCAATGGTCAGGTCACACCTTGAGTACTGCATACAAGTCTGGAAGTCTCATTTTAATAAGGATGTAGAGTTGCTACAACGAGTACAGAGAAGGGCAACAAGACTGGTGAAGGGATGCCAAGGGTGCTTTTACGAAGAAAGGCTTAAGTTCTGCAAATTGCAACTTCTGGAGACTAGGCACTTGTGAGGTCATCTGATTGAGGTTTAGCATTAGCATTAGTAGAGGCATATGATGCAAGAAAGCAAGCTTATTCAGCATCAGCCAAAAAAAAAAAAAAAAAAAACCTACTCCCATTTCACCCCTCCGTTCGTTCGAAATACCTGTCCAGTTGAGCCTTAAATTTGTTTAGGCTATCAACTTCAACAACAAGTGATGGAAGTCGGTTCCACCAACCAACCATCCGCTGGCCAAAGGCAAATTTCCGCACATCTATCCGACATCCGTCCTTCCTCAATTTGAATTTATGCCCTCTGAGGCGATTATTCTGAGCAAGATGAAGAATCCCATTGGCATTGAGCATGCTCAAACCATTCAAAGCCTTATACACCTCTATCAGATCACCTCGCCGGTGCCTAGTCTCCAGACTCTGTAATTTGCAAAACTTAAGCCTTTCTTCGTAAGAGCAACCCTTTGTTCCATTCACTAATCTTGTTGCCCTTCTCTGTACCCGTTCCAGCAGCTCTACATCCTTCTTGAAATGAGGCCTCCAGACCTGTATACAGTACTCAAGATGTGGCCTAACCATTGCCTTATACAAGGGAATAATCACCTCCTTGTCCCTGCTAGAAAAATTCCTGTATATCATTGACAAGACACCATGAGCTACTCTTGCAGCTCGTCTGCACTGCTCAGAGAACTTCATATCTGCCTGCACAATTACCCACAGGTCCTTTTCATTCTCCACCACTGTCAGTATAGTACCGCAGAGTTGATACATTGCTCTGGGGTTACTGTTTCCCATATGTAGTACTTTACATTTGTCAATGTTAAACTTCATTTGCCACCTCTCAGCCCATCTGTTCAACCTTTCCAGATCCTGTTGCAGCAGAATAGCGTCAGTAGTGTCCTTAACAACCCTGCCAACCTTTGTATCATCTGCAAACTTGGACATTAAACTTGATATCCCATCATCAATATCATTCATAAACACCGAAAACAACAACGGACCCAACACTGAACCCTGAGGAACTCCACTAATAACATTAGTCCACGTTGAGCAGTGTCCATTGATTACCACTCTCTGTCTTCTGCCACTCAACCATCCCCTTATCCATAGCAGCAATTTGCCTCCAATGCCACACTGCTCCAATTTGTGCAGCAGTCTTCCATGTGCAACAGTATCAAAAGCCTTTCTAAGATCCAAATATATAATATCAAAGTTATTCCCTGCATCCAGTTCTTTTGTGACTACATCATAGTATCCAATCAAATTGGTCAGGCAAGACCTGCCCTTAACAAAACCATGCTGCGTCTGAGCTATAACTGAATTCTTGTCTAGATGATCCTGCAGTGCTTCTTTAACCAGTGCCTCCATTAACTTACCTGGAACAGAAGTTAAACTAACAGGTCTATAATTACTTGTTTCAGCCTTTGATCCTCCTTTGTGAATTGGGGTTACATTTGCACATCTCCAGTCTATGGGTACCTCCCCTGAGTCCAAAAAAGCTCTCATAATTATGGCTAGGGGTTTGCTTACTTCCTTTGCTGCCTCCTTTAATATAACTGGATAGAGGTTATAAGGGCTTGAATCCATCAATGCTGATGGAATTCTTCCTCTTGCTCAGACTACAAACCTGAGAGGACATAGATTCAAACTGAAGAAAGACAGTTATAGAATAGGTGCGCAGAAGTTTGCCTTTTGCCAGTGGATAGTTGATTACTGGAACAAACTTCCATCTGTTGTTGTGGAAGTTGACAGCTTAAATAAATGGAGGCAGAACTAGACAAACATTTGGAATGAATAGATCAGTGAAATGGAAAGGATTTTTTTTTTAATTTGGTTAATGCTGTATAAGCTTTTTTTTTTTCATGTGACTCTACTAATGCTAATGATAACATTCTCCTTCAGGATCATAAATTGGAACAACACCAAACTGGAGGAGATTATGTGATTTACCAGGATAATGATGACCAAGAGCCAACACCATCTGAAGTTGGCCATCGAGAGATTGACCAAAGCTCATACAGGAGGAGGGATAGAATTGACTGTCCTCATTGAACAGGAGTAGAAGGCAATTAAGAACCTACACAATTATTTCCAGGAAAACAGTGTCAATCTACCAAGCCATAAGATAGACAAATGGCACACAACCTGAACAAGGAGACCACACTGACACAGACAGAAGAAATAAAGACAAATATGGGCAAAGAAGATACTCCATGCAGACACTACAGTGACCTCCATCAAGACTACCTAGATAAGATCACTTCCAATGCTTAGCTCATGAGTGGAAGGCTCTTCCATGAGATCAAAGGATTTACAAGTAATCAACACTAGAAACTACAGAAAATACATTGCTAAGTACCCCGGAATAACAGATGACACATGTCAACAATGCCATCTGGCCCCAGAAACAATAAAGCACATCACAGCAGGATGTAGATTGATCACCCAGACAGATTATAATCACACATCAGAAGCTAGTGCAAAAATACCAGCTGATCAAAGTAAGTTTACCATATTACAAGTAAGAGCCTCAAGCTGTACTAGAGACCTCTACTCACAGACTATACTGGGACCATGCCATAATGACAGACAAGAAGATTCCACACAACAGACCAGACATAACACTCATTAAAAAGAAGGAAATGGCTACCTACCTGATCGACACTGGAGGGAATTGAAGCAAATCACCAAAAAGTAATACATTCAAACCTCCAAATAACTCATTAGAATTTTTAAGTTACTTCAATCTATTTGTGTCAATACTATGTCATATCTATTTGTGTCAATATTTTGTATGAAACCATACCATCTATGATAATGAATTTAACTGAGTTCTATCTTGTTTTCAGTTTCCAAGAAACTCACCAAACAAGGCAGCAAAACCTGCAGATCTGTTAACTTTTTCAATTGGCAACTTTAAGAGGGAATGGAGCATCTGACCATTGACTAACAAAGTTGTGACTCCTGTAAGTGCAGCAACCTTATCAAATATGGCATCTGAATTAGAGTAGAGGTAACTTCATTGCACCATTTCTCTGATCAATTTCAAAGTAAATGTTTTACCTGTTCCAGCTCTGCCTGTAATAAAGGGTCTAAGAGGTTCTTGGTTTTCATTTTCTCTCTCATCTCTTATATGAGCAGATATCTATTTAATAACTCTTTTTGACCAAATTGGTATTTTCTTAACATTTTTATATGCTTCATCATCCATTCTTACATTATATGCCTGGTTTTTCTGTGACCTCAAAGTGTTTGACAAGTAAATCTATCTCATCATCATCTTCCATTATAATATTCAAATAGTTAATGGCATTAGTTAAAGCATTGTCTAATTCTACTATGCCAACAAACAAACTATTTCTTTTAAGAATATCTTTCTTGGCTTCAAATGATTCAAAACCATCTTGATATATTTTCATTGTCAAATGGATAGAAGAGAATTAAGAAGTTATAAAACTCATCTAGCTGAGAGTACTAGATTTCTTATAAAAGCTACACAAGGTCTTTTCCTCATTCTCGTCTCATTATCAATTATCTATATAGTCCCATTATTTCTCCTGACATCAATGTCATTAATATCTTCATAAACATCTCCATTACCATCATGGTCATATACTGCAGTATTATGCTTTTTATATACAGGCTCAAACACATAGCAAACTCACAGCGAATCATATGATCTAAATAAGGTGAACGCATCATGTAACAATTAATCATTTACCTGTAGAAATCAACTAAATGCTTTAGCTATAGCTAATGTTTGAATTGATCAAGTGAAGTGAACAGAATTAAGAATTGTGATTAAGAAATTAGCATTAGCATTAGTAGAGGCATTTGATGCAAGAAAGCAAGCTTATGCAGCATCAGCCAAAAAAAAAAAAAAAAAAAACCACTTCCACTTCACCCCTCTGTTCGTTCAAAATACCTGTCCAGCTGAGCCTTAAACTTATTTAGGCTATCAACTTCCACGACAAGGGATGGAAGTCTGTTCCACCAACCAACCACCCGCTGGCCAAAGGCAAATTTCCGCATGTCTATTCAGAATAATCACCTGAGAGGGCAAATTTATGCCCTCTCAGGTGATTATTCTGAGCGAGAGGAAGAATCCCATCAGCATTGAGCATGCTCAAACCATTCAAGGCTTCATACACCTCTATCAGATCACCTCGCTGGTGCCTAGTCTCCAGACACTGTAATTTGCAAAACTTAAGCCTTTCTTCGTAAGAGCACCCCTTTGTTCCATTCACTAATCTTGTTGCCCTTGTCTGTACTCGTTCCAGCAGCTCTACATCCTTCTTGAAATGAGGCCTCAAGACCTGTATACAGTACTTTAGGTGTGGCCTGACCATTGCCTTATACAAGGGAATAATCACCTCCTTATCTATGCTAGAAAAATTCCTATATATCATTGACAATACACCATGAGCTACTCTTGCAGCCCGTCTGCACTGCTCAGAAACCTTCATATCTGCCTGCACAACCACCCCCAGGTCCCTTTCATTCTCTACCACTGTCAGTGTAGTACCACAGAGTTGATACGTTGTTGATAATATTAGCAACATTCTCTTTCTCAACACCGGAAATCCTCATGGAGTTAAAGCTTTGTTGCATGTTATTTACAACAGCTTTAATGCCAGATTTCCTGGTGGAGCATCTATTTATATCATCACTGGATTTACAGGTGGAATTGTTATAATTACTGCCACATGTATCTCGGTAAATGGCTGGACTGGCATCTGGCTGAACATCTGATCACTCGCCTGGGATAGATGCTTGATAATTACAAATTATTGCTTTGAAGTAATCATTTTGCAATGTTCATGAAAATCGGGTAAATAGACATACGAATTTTTTCTTGTTGTTGGTAAAGTGCCTCTTTATAAAAATAAATTTTTTAATATTTTAACAATTTTTTACTTTGCCTTTTAGGTATTTTTTAAAATATTTCACTGTTCTACACAAAAAAACATTAATTAATTTATTTATTTATTAAATTAATAATAACAGAACAAAGCACAAAACACTGCAAAACAGTAACCCAAAATGTTGCAAAAACATTGCATAAAAATGTTGCCTACATATGCAGTCAATTTGATAGTATATTACAGAGCTATGGTGCTCAATATGTTCTACAGTGGTATCAATAATTGTAGAAGAATAATCAGTTTCTCAAATGCCTTTTTTTTTTTTTTATGTAAACCCCAAACACGAGAGGTGTTAGAACCTATAGTACTTAGTACCGTGCTTGGGTTGGAGGTTGAGAAGATGAAAGAAGATATTTGTTAACATTGGACTTAAACTTCTGTAGACTAATTTTCAGGAAATACATATGAAGGAAGGTTGTTCCAGAAAACGGCAGTTGAATGGATAAACGAAGGAAGATGAAAAGTTGGTTCTGTGAGTTTGAAGTTGGACAGTAAATGGATGTTGGCTGGTGGCGGCACGTGTTCAGACTGTTTTGAAAGAGAGAGCAGGAATTATAGAAGCTAATTCAGAAGAACAGTGCCCATGGAAGTATCTGTAGAAGAGGAATGCAGCAGAAACAGTACGTCTATGAGACAGAGAGTGCAGAGACTCTGTTAGAGATGAGTCATTAATTAACCTAACCGCCCTCTTCTGAATGGAATCAAGAAGCCTGAGAGAGGTTTTGGGGACACCACCCCAGATGCGGGAACAATATTCCATGGCAGGGCGGATTTGCGATTTATACAGAGTGAGCAGCTGTTTGGAAGAAAAGTAACGCCGAGAGCGAAAGAGAAAACGAAGTTTTCTCTTTCATCATTTTGCCTAGAAATTGGAGTGTCACTAAAGATAAGCATAGGAGCAGAAGAATCCTTTTTGCGAGATATAAGACAAGACTGAGTTTTAGAAGGGTTGAAATCAACTAAGTTGTCTTTGCCCCACTGGAGAATTACCTGAAGATCGGCATTTAGGGAATTGGTAGCAGATTTTAGAGAAGTTGAAGCTGATTGAGCAGGACAAGGTTTCTCAAAATGGAAAGTGGAATGCAATGTGCTATCATCGGCAAAACTATGGATAGGATTTCCAGTCAATGGAAGAAGGTCCTTAATATACAAAAGAAAAAGAGTGGGGGAAGGAACTGAACCTTGGGGGGACACCGGCATTAGTGGAGAAGTTAGAAGACAGAGAGCCATCTACCATCACACTCAGTGAGCAATCAGAGAGAAAACTGGATAACCAATTACTAAAAACAGTTGGCAAACCATAAGATAGAAGCTTGTTTAGAAGACTTTTATGCCAAACACGATCAAAAGCCTTTGAGATGTCAAGTGCAACTACTTGTGTTTCACCGAACCTTTCCATTGAGTTAGTCCATAAATGGGTAACATAAGCCAGAATATCACCACTGGATCGACACTGACGGAATCCATACTGGCGATCGTTGATCAGACCGAAGGTTTCTAGGTAGTTTAAGAGTTGGCGGTTAATTGATTTCTCCATTACTTTAGAAAGAGTAGAAGTAATTGCAATGGGACGATAATTGGATGGGAGGGATTTGTCACCCTTTTTAGGAATATAAATATTCAATGATGGAATCTGCTTTAGACTCAGAAATACAGATATTAACCAGCAGATTCTTAAACAGGGGTTACCCCCTTGCTATAATAAACCGAATTGGGATACAACCTAAGTATAGGATACAAAACACTACACCAACCAACAACAGTAACATCAAAAAATACTTTATTTTCTGTCCCATACGCTGAACAGTGGCACAAACAGCTTAACAGGTTCTTTAACGATACCAAATTTAAGATTGTGGCCAGACCAATACCGAAATTACAAGCTCAGTCCTTTCCTCTTTTGCAACACAAATAAACGACGGTATACATTTCTTGTAGTGATTGCAACTCGTCTTACCAAGGTTCCATGCGATTTCCTCTGTGTAAAACAGCACATGTCCTCGGTTCGTGCATCTCATGCAGCAGCATCAGAATTTGTCCTCCATGTCATTAACAAAAAACATACATTTTAATTTAACAAGGCCAAAATACTTATAGTGTCCAACGTAATTATATGAGACTATTAATTACAGAAACCGTAAAATTAAATTACACGAGAATTCTATTAATGTGTGTCATCCATAACCTAATCTCTGATTCTTGGTCTTTTGTGTGCATGTATGATTTAGTTAATTTTTGAATTGTGTTCAATTCATTTTTTACTGTAGGGAGTAGGAAGTTAACACTAATATGTAATTCATTTTGCATTAATCTTTCATTCATTTTAATTTCTGGAGAGTATCATACAGAAGTATTCTACATATCATATTGAGGTAAATTTCTAATTCTTCTACAAATATGTAGTCAAGTAGATATTAAAAAAGAGGAGGACAGTATGATACAAAATGTGAAAAGGATGCAAAATCATGAATCATTTAGGTGACAGGGTGTATGCTAATAATAATGTATTCATCTGAAGAACTTGATATGAAAAATACAAACAACTAGAACATTAATATTGGAACACTAGTATTTAGTAACAAAAATGTTGTTGATAAATATTATTGTTAAATTAAATTAAGTTTTTTAAAAAAGTAAAAAACCACAACAGATATCAACTACACTATTCAGAACTAAGTTTTTTAAAGAATTTTGCTAAACGTTGTAAGAAAGAGAAAAACTGTAAATTTATTAATTTAATACATACTATTATACACTGTATACTTTACACATACCACTCTACTGAATTCTGTTTAATAAAAAACTTTTAAAATTAATCTGTATGCATGTAATTTTTATTGTAATTGCTGTGCATAATAAATACTGGAGAGTAATAAAAATCCAGTCACCAATACAAAAAAGCAAGAAAAGTTTGTTTTCTAGAGAGTTCTATTATCCAAAGCAGTCTCGATCCTACTCATATTAGATAATTGAGGTTACAGCATATTTGTAATTGGAAGGGAGTAGGAAGTTAACACTAATATCTATGCCTTATGTATTTACAGCTGAAGCTCTTTATAGTGACCCTCTTTTTAATTCCAGCATGTTATAACAACCTATGCAGTAGGTTCCAGTTGCTTTCCCATGACTTCTATTTTACATTCATCGTAACGACCTTGAAAGATGAACAAATTCTTATAACGATCCAAAAATTTTCCCTACTTTAATTTGCTTTTTTTTTACTTTTTTTATTACAGTATTTGCATTTCAAAATGAAAGTTATGTTGTTTGTTATTTGGTTTTTAGGAGCTTTAGCAACTAAGGCCATATTGCTCTGAGGATATGCAGTGGTCATTCCCTGACCTTTCTGCATCCTCTCTATTTGGTGGTCATGGGCTCGAACCCCGGTCTAATCGTGTGCTACACACTGCTGCTCCTGCCCACCTGGCTATGGAGGCACCGACAAAATGAAAGAACAGTAATTTACTGAAGCAATGAATTGAAAGTCACTGGCAATTTCTCACACTCGTTGGCATAACAGAATTAACTTCAAATAGGCATTCATTTCATTATAGTATGTACAGAATGTAAGTATATTGATATTAGTAAAGTTACTTATGAAACAGGTAGCTCGGTCAAATGTAGACAAAATTAAGAGTATATGATCTTAAAAAATTACCAGAAAATTTTAAAAATTAAAATATTGTAAAATTTTACAATCTGTAGATAATGGCGTGCATTCTAAAACTGACACTGCTAAACAGTCCAACATTCCTAAGGGTACAATGTTCACTAATCTGAAAAATCAAAAAAAAAAAAAAAAAAGTTTGAAAGCTTATAGAAGATCAGAGCACGAAAGGCTAAGTATCTGTATCTTGAAAAGGCACTCTTGGAATGGCTAATGATGATGATGTGTGCAAAGAACATTATAGTAGATGGAAATCTTTTAAAAACTGAGGCTGACTCATTTGCACATTGGATGAAAACTAAATATTTTGAGTAATCTGATGGAACAGTTCCAGAAATCTAAGAGTTGTCGTGGGTTGTCTTTCAAAAGTGTTTGAAATCTTTGTATCTTCAGTCTTTCACTTCCACTGCTACAGTGAAAGTAAAAGATACTCTCACTGCAGCAATTGAGATACAAAGGAATGAAAGGAGAATCATTTAAAAAATGTTTTGCTGACAATATACCAGAATGATACCTTCAATACTGATGAAACTGGGCTTTTTTCTAAGTTGCTACTGGATATAATGCTTACATATGAAATATGGAAATATGGTGGCAGAAAAACAGTGGATTACCATTCTCCTTGGGGCAATGTCTGCACAAAGATGTTTCTTCTCTTAATCATTGGAAAAGCCCATAAGCCCAATGCTTTAAAGGTTTGAAGGCATTGTTGACTATATATTGAAACCAAAAGAACTGGATATCATCAAAAAATCTATGAAGAATGGATCAGAGACTGAGATCACAAGGTGAGCACAGAGAATAGAAAAATTCTGCTGTTTGTAGATAAATGCACCCTTCACTACCAAATGAATGGCCTGTGTGAAATCATCGTTGAGTATCTGCCAGCAAATATGACAGCAGTTTTCATCCAATTGATCAAGGTGTAATCTAGTCTTTAGGCAGAACTATTGAAGAACACCAATAAAGAAAATTATGCTATCTTAAAAGCAAAATTAACATGTGCAGGTAATATATTTATGAATGAGGAATGAGGCTGACAAAAAAAAATAATAATAATCGCCAACTGCTTTAAACTGATGGATTTAGTACCTTGATTGATACAATGAATGAAGCTTCATATGAGTCTTCTTAATCACAAAGAACAATCCAATAATAGTGAAGAAATTTTTGAGAGTGCATCATTGCCTCAACTTAGAGGGAAATGTTCTGAAGACTACACTGAAGTTGACGTGGACATTGCATAGTTCAGAATATACACAAATGAAGAGGAACTCACTGAAGACATAATGAAACCTGACATCTGTAGTGGTGAAGAAAATGAACTTATTGTGGTTGAGAAAAGTGGTTCATTGAAGGAAATTCATCAAGGATTAGAACATTGTTACCTTGTTGTTTTCTCAAGTGCAGCCTAATTTCAACAGTGAATTAACTGCCATCACATGCCTACATAATTCTCTTTTAAAGTATACCCTGCCACTGAAACATTGAATTTTGACAAATGATTTTAAAGTCTGAAACTAATCCCTCCTCTACAGTTAAGCCTTGATATATATGTAAATAAACACAGTGCATATACACCATATACAGTAATTACTGTACATACATAATTTTTAAATTAACCTTGCCATACCACATAACCAAATGCAAAAATTCTTCAAATGGGATTCTTCCTCTTGCTCAGAATAATCGCCTGAGAGGGCATAAATTCAAATTGAGGAAAGACGGTTGTAGGATAGATGTGCGGAAGTTTGCCTTTAGCCAGCAGGTGGTTGATTGCTGGAACAAACTTCCATCTGTCGTTGTAGAAGTTGATAGCTTAAATAGATTCAAGGCAGACATTGACAAACATTTGGAGCGAGTGGATGGGTGAAAGTTTGTTTGTTTTTTTTTTTTTTTTTTGGCTGATGCTATATAAGCTTGCTTTCTTGCATCATCTGCCTTTGCTAATGCTAAATGCTAAAAATGTACAATCTTCATTTTCTTGTTTAATACTGTAGCACACATATTCCAAATTAGATCATATTATATTGTACAGTAAACCCCCGGGTTACGTTCCTGAGAAATGCCGCGAATACCGAAAATGCGAATACTGAGTTATGGCTCCCATAGTAATAAAGGGGTTCCGTTCCAAAGTATGAAATATATAAGAAAAACTAGTCTAAAATTTTGTCTATGTATGTATTATATGTACCTTCATAATATGACTATGTACATAGACAGTACATAGTGAAATGCAAGCATATGGCATCGAAATGAAAATAAGAAACAATTTAATATTAAATGTAATATTTATTAGAAATTTCAAACAAATCTTTCAAACCAGCACCTCTGCTAGTTAAAAAACTTATCCAGCCAGTGCTATCACCAGTTTCGCTAAAGTGTTGATGAAGGAGTTTTGCCTTTTCACGAATGATGAGTGAACTTAACGGAATTTTATTATGAGTTCGGTCTTCTATCCACAGATTTAAAGCTTTTTCCATTTTTTCTAATTTAACATCACGAGTTACAGAGCAAATTTTTGAAGCAATTAGTGCGTTTTCACAGACACTACGGCGGATTTTTTCTTCCGATTTTTTGATTGATCGTACCGTTGACTCATTGATTTTATAATGTTTTTCCACTGAGAAGACACTTTCGCCATTAGAAATTTTGTCTAATAACTCAATTTTATTCACTAATGTCATCACCTTCTTTGATATTTTCACATTTCCCTTGTTATTCGTAGCCATATTTTTGGACTGGTTAGAAAGAACTTGTCCACAATAAACTCACTTTCTTCCACTAACACGCTCGTAAAATCTGTTTTACACTGCAAAATGGTAGATTTATCACTTTTGTAAGCATATCAATTTATAAATTGATAAATTTATTCAATTTATAAGCATATAAATTAAAAGCAAACGACGAAACCTTCCATGACAAGCGCATAACACGTACTGAACAAGGATTAGCGAGAAACATCCACGCTCGCGATTTTGTCACCCCCCCTCACCCCCACCCACTGAGCACTGTTTTGACCGGGAAAGATAATTTTAGCCACGCCCATGTTTTTTTATGGCGGAAAATGTTCACGGCGCTTTAAAATTCACATTTTTTAGGTTTCATTTTATATTAAATCGGCGACCGCGAATATGCGATAAAGCGAATACAGATACCGCGAATAGCGGGGGTTTACTGTATTTAGTAGAATCACAACAAATGCTTCTCTTTGTTGTTATGATTCTATGAACTATTATAATATCCTTTTGATATAATGATAATTTTCTCACTCTCCTGCATCGCTATAAAGAGCTTTGATTGTATAACTAATAATATTAAAAATAATTCCATGTACAAATTATTTAAAGCTTTTGTATAAATAAAATTTACTTTTTATATCTAAAAGTGTGAAAAAGCAAAAGGGAAGCACTAACCAGGTGATCTTGGGTCACAGGTATCCATGTGAAATGACACTACTCCAGTGGGCAAATCAATAATTGTATGTTCAGATAAAAGATGAGTACCTATTTAAATGAGAATAAAATACTGCTTCAAAACATTTTGTATTAATTTGTAAAAACTGTATTAATTTTTATTTAATAATTGTTTATTTAATAATTTGTATAATTGCATTATATATGTAAAATATAAACTTCTCTGTAAAAGTTCATATTTTACACAATTCTATGAAATCTGATATGCAACAACTTAAAAATTATACTTGGTTGTGTGTTAAATATCCAGGTTATTTACAGTGGTAAATTATGCAGCTAAATTACACTTTCAACAATATGTAACTCTTTCTTTTCTTTGGTTTTTTTTTTTTTTTTTTTTGTGAAAGATATTAGTAGTAATGGCAAATGATGGAAGAAAGCAAGCTTATATAGCAAGGGTGGCCATAGAGCAACTCACAAGCTTCTGGTGCAGTTCTCATGAGGATATATTTTGATTTTTAATTATATCAAAATTTTATATATAACATTGATTAAAGTTTAAAAATAATAACTTTATTTTTTAAGTAAGCATATTTCTTGTTACAAAGTTTTTTTTTCAAAAACATAAAAAAGATACACAAATTTCTCAAAATGCTAATTCTGACAGACAGTACTTCACAGAAAATATTTACATATTTGCATTAGCATTAGTTGAGGCATATGATGCAAGAAAGCAAGCTTATACAGCATCAGCCAAAAAACAAAAAAAAAAAAAAACCCCTTCCCATTTCTCCGATCCGGATGGAAGTCTGTTCCAACAACAACAGATGGAAGTCTGTTCCAGCAATCAACTACCTGCTGGCTAAAGGCAGAGTTCCGCACATCTATTCTACAACCTCAATTTGAATCTATGCCCTCTCAGATTCTTAATCTGAGCAAGTGGAAGTATCCCATCAGCCTTCTCAAACCATTCAAGGCCTTATACACCTCGATCAGATGCCCAGTCTCCAGATGCTGCAACTTGCAGTACTTAAGCCTTTCTTTGTAAGTGCACCCCTTTGTTCCTCTCACCAATCGTGTTATCCTTCTCTGTACTCATTCTAGCAATTCTACATCCTTCTAATATAGCACTCAAGACATGGCCTGACCATTGCCTTATACAAAGGGATAATCACCTCCTTGTCTTTGCTAGCAAAATTCCTATATATCATTGACAAAACTCCATGACCTGCTCTGGCAGCCCATCTGCACTGCTCAGAGAACTTCATATCTGACTGAACAATTATCCCCAGTTCCTTTAAATTCTCCACCACCATGAGTGTAGTACCACACAGTTGGTACATTTCTCTTGGGTTACTGATACCCATATGGAGTACTTTGCATTTGTCAATGTTAAAATTCAGCTGACACTTTTCAGTCCATCTGCCTAACTTTTCTAGATCCTGTTGCAGTAGCATACTGTCCTTACTGTCATTAACAACTCTGTCAACCTTTGTATCATCTGCAAACTTGGACGTTAGACCTGATATATACCTTCATCGATATCATTGATAAATACACAAAACAACAATAGGCTCAGCACTGAACTCTGGTGAACTTCGCTAATAACATTAGTCCATGGAGAGCAGTGTTCATTTATTACCACTCCCAGCCGTCTCTCACTCAACCATACCTTTATCCATTGCAGTAACTTGCCCTGAATGCCATACTACTCCAATTTGTACAGCAGACTTCCATGTGCAACAGTATCAAAAGCTTTCCTGAAATCCAAGTATACAAATATCAGTTCCATTGTGGCCACATCGTAGTATCCAATCAAATTGGTCAGACAAGACTTCCCCTTTATAAACCTATGCTGTGCCTGAACTATAACTGCTGTCTTGTCTACGTGATCCTGTATCACCTCCTTAACCAGTGACTCCATTACTTTCCCCGGAACAGAAGTTAAACTAACAGGTCTATAATTATTTGTGTCACTCTTTGAACCCTCTTTGAACCCCCTATGGGGATACATTTGCACATCTCCAGTCATTGGGAACCTCCCCTGACTCAAAGAATGCTCTCATAATTACGGCTAAGGGTTTGTTTACTCTCCTTGCTGCCTCCATTTTAATGGATAGATTTCATCTGCCCCTAGTCCATTTTTGATGTTTAACTTCAACAATTTCTCCTTCACTTTGCTCTCAGTTATTACAAAATCATTTAGCTCCCTGTTAGAGTTTGATAAACGTCTGGCATTCTCCTCCTTGAATAACTCCTCAAATGTGAATGCAGATGAAAAATACTCATTCAGTTTATCAGCTACTTGAGCAGGATCATCAATAGTAGAACCATCTATGTTAAGTGGAAATATTTGATTCATCCCCTTCCTTCTATAGTTTACATAAGTAAAGAACTCTTTGCTGTTTTGTTCTGCATCCTTTGCCAAACATATCTCGTAATCTGCCTTCGTCTGCCTAATGTCCTTTGTGACTTGATTACAGACTAGCTTATATCAGCCGTACGCTTCTCTGTCACCTGATAATTTCTATGCATCCTATGCATTTTTTCTTTTCTGCCACGAGCCTAATTAATTCATCCAACATCCATTTAGGCGGCTGAACCTTGAACAATAGTATTTCTTAGTTGGTATGAAAAGCCTAGTAGCCTCCAAGATTAAGTCCCTGAAGGCATCCCCCATTTAGAATTCATCACTGGTAACATCATAAGTTGATTCCACTGTATAGAATTTAAAAACTGTCTGAGACCACTATAGTCACCTTTACGAAAACAAAAAACCCTTCCCTTTACCGTTGATGGCAGTTACATCTTTAAAGTAAATCTCATATCAGTACACTGTGATCACTGTCACCTAGTGGTTACTTTATCTACAAATTCTTAATGCATGAATAATCATTGCTGATAATCAGATCAAAGGTATTACTCCCTATGGTTGCCTCTCAAACATGTTGCTGTAGAAAACAATCCTCCCATAAACCCACAAAAGTCTTGCTAGTGTGGAAGTAACCAACCTACAAGTTCCAGTCAATATCTAGAATCAATATCCCCCATTACAAGACATTCTGATTTAATGGCCTATTCTATTTCTCTGCACAACTGTTCATTGTACTCATCAGAGTCATTAGGCCTAAAACATACACCTACTCTCATTTTCCCTTTCCCAGTGTTTATGTCACATCAAACTGACTCAACATTGTACTGTCCACTCATGTCAACTGGATGTATTTCCTTAGATTTTATGTGTTTTTTCACTAACAGCATAACCCCTCCTCCCTTTCTACCCTGTCCGTCCTTTCTGTACACATTGTACTCCCCAAATTCAAATTCTGCACTGCTTATATCTGTGTGACACCATGACTCTGATATCCCAACAATATCTGCCTTTGATGTCTTGATCAGTACTTCAAATTCATCAATTTTATTTACTATACTTCTAGCATTAGTGTACATGCAAGTATACATGCACTTGTTCTTACTCTTATTTACCCTAACACAGCCCATGTATTTACTTGTTCCGTTATGACTACCAGCAGCTCTTGAAGTCCCCAGTAACTTGCTCTCTAAGCTGCTGCTCATTACAATAGTAGCAGTGCAAGAATCACTTTTGCCGCTGCCTGCGGCTACCATTAATCTTTTAGTCTCTATATCCCCCTCCCCAATCTAGAAGTTTTCTGACCCACCTAACACTGCCTTGATAGCATCAGCAAATATTCTTGCTTGTTTGTTTGTTTGTTATTTGGTTTTTAGGAACATTAGCAACTAAAGCCATATTGCTCCGGGGATATGCGGTGGTCATTCCCTGACCTTTCCGCATCCTCCATATTTGGTGGTCACGGGCTCGAACCCCGGTCTAATCAAGAAGCATGTGATATGCACTGCTGCTCCTGGCTACGGAGGCACCATAAATATTTTTGCACCCTTTCTATTTAAGTGTATCCCATCCCAGTAGAAGCAGTCTCTCCTGTTAGCAAGCACAACCCATGCTGAAAAAAATTTTACCCGGTGAGTCTTGCACAGTCTCTCCAGGGCCGAATTGATTGACATGGCTCTCATCATATACTCCCTCCTATCGTGTCTGCGCAGAATTGCAGACACTTTCAAATTTAACCCTAACTCACAACTTTTTTCTAGCTTTACTGGAAAAAAGTCATGAGTTACTTAACAAGTAAATCTACAGATTTACTTGTTAATCTGCAGATTTACAAATCTGCCCTACAATGTCATTAACCCTGGTCCTGTTCCACCTATCCTTTTTGCATAATATATTCCCCATCTCCCTGACAATAGCATCGCCGACAATAACCAGTTCCTGTGGGACCAGCGCATTCTGCCTTGGAGATTGCCTCTGTTGCCTGATGCACAGGAGTGAGCTCTGACATTGAGTTGGGCAGCCAAGAGCTAGATGGGCCCCTCATATTAATTTCTTTGAGGGTATTTACCCTACACCCCAAACTTTCATAGATGCCCATGAGAATCCTGAGTTGGCGCCTAATTTCTTCACAGTCTCTGCACCTAGCACATACACAAAGACATCCTCCTTGGCTAGATCATATCCTGTTCTAGATAGGTCTGCAAACATTTATTATTATTATTATTATTAGCTATATGGTGCAAGGAAAAGCCAAAAAAAAATTTCAGAATTACCCTGAGAGAGAGAGAGAGAATAAGAGTCAGAAAAGTAGTAGGGAATCACCAAGAAAGAGAAGAATGATGATATCCAGCTTAGGACCCTGGGTGTGACATTTCATGCATTGTTTTAGACTGTGATGCATTGGAGAATCAGTGGGAGAATCAATTCTGTACAGTGGGATCAACTGACGATGTTACCAACAGTAAATTCTAAGTGGGAAGCAGTCAAGGAATTAATCCTTGAATGCTTCCCATTGTTGCACTTGGATGCTACTAAAAGTTTCATACCTATTAAGAAATATTGTTCAAGGTTTAGGCCTAAATGGTTATCAAAAGAACTAATGAGACTCGTGACAGAGAAGAAAAATGCCTGGGATGCATATAATTATCAGGCGACACAGAAGCCTATGGCAGATATAAGCTAGTCTGTAATCAAGTCACAAAGGAGGCAGGTGAAGGCAGATTACGAGAAATCTTTGGCAAAGGATGCTAAGAAAAACAGCAAGAATTTCTTTACTTATATAAACTCTAAAAGGAAGGGGATGAATCTGATTGGTCCACTTGATATCGATGGTTCGAATGTTGATGATCCTGCTCAGATAGCAAACAAACTGAATGAGTATTTTGCATCTACATTCACACATGAGGAGTTATTAAGGTTTGAAAATGTCACGAGGTTATCAAATTGTAGCAGGGTGCTTAATGATTTTGTAATAACTGAGAGCAAAGTGGAGGAGAAATTGTTGAAGTTAAACATAAGAAAGGCACCTGGGGTGGATGGGATCTATCCAGTTATATTAAATGAGGGGGCGGCGGCAAAGCAACTAAGCAAACCCTTAGCCATAATTATGAGAGCATCCTTGGACTCAGGGGAGGTCTCCACAGACTGGAGATGTGCAAATGTGTCCCCAATTCACAAAGGGGGATCAAAGGGTGACACGAGTAATTACAGACCAGTTAGTTTAACTTCTGTTCCAGGTAAAATAATGGAGTCGCTGGTTAAAGATGCATTGCAGGATCATCTAGACAAGACTGCAGCAATAATTCAGACACAGCATGGGTTTGTTAAGGGAAAGTCTTGTCTGACAAATATGATTGGTTATTATGATGTGGTTAGAAAGGAACTAGGCGCCTCCGTAGCCAGGTGGGAAGGAGCAGCAGTGCGTAGCACACGCTTCTTGATTAGACCGGGGTTCGAGCCCATCACCACCAAATACGGAGGGCGCGGAAAGGTCAGGAAATGACCACCGCATATTCCCGGAGCAATATGGCCTTAGTTGCTAATGCTCCAAATAATAACAACAACAACAACAACAAGAAAGGAACTGGATGCAAAAAAATAATTTTGATATCATATACTTGGATTTCAGGAAAGCCTTTGATACTGTTGCACATTGAAGACTACTGTACAAATTGGAGTGGAATGGCATTAAGGGTAAGTTGCTACAGTGGATAAAAGGATGGTTGAGTGGGAGAAGAGAGAGGGTGGTAATCAATGGGTGCTGCTCTTTGTGGACTAATGTTAGTAGTGGAGTCCCACAGGGTTCGGTGTTGGGTCCTCTGTTGTTTTGTATATTTATCAATGATATTGATGGCTTAGTGTCGAAGTTTGCAGATGATACAAAGGTTGGCAGGGTTGTTAATGACAGTAATGGCAGTGTGCTACTGCAACAGGATCTAGATAATTTGGGCAGATGGGCTAAGAAGTGGCAACTGCAGTTTAACCTTGACAAATGTAAAGTACTACATATGGGTAGAAGTAACCCCAGAGAAATGTACCAACTCTGTGGTACTACACTTAACGTGGTAGAAAATGAAAAAGACCTGGGAGTAATTGTGCAGTCAGATATGAAGTTTACTGAGCAATGCAGACAGGCTACCAGGGCAGGTCATGGGGTTTTGTCAATGATACATAGGAATTTTACTAGCAGGGAAAAGGAGGTGATTGTCCCTCTGTATAAGGCAATGGTCAGGCCACGCCTTGAGTACTGCGTACAGGTCTGGAGGCCTCATTTTAGGAAGGATGTAGATTTGATTGAGCATGTACAGAGAAGGGCAACAAGATTGTTGAGGGGAATGAAGTGAGATCCTCTTTCCAAGAGAGGCTTAAGTTCTGCAAATTGAAGTGGCTGGAGACTAGGCACCTGTGAGGTGATCTGATTGAGGTGTATAAGGCCTTGAATGGGTTCAGCACACTGAATTGTGATGGGATCCTTCCACTTGTTCAGATTACGAACCTAAGGGGGCATAAATTCACATTAAGAAAAGACAGATATAGTATAGATGTGCGGAATGCCTTTAGCCAGCAGGTGGTTAATTGCTGGAACAAACTGCCATCTGTTGTTGTGGAAGTTGATAGGTTAAATAAATTTAAGGAGGAACTGGACAGGCATTTGGAGGGAATGGTGTGATTTTTTTTTTTTTTTTTTTTTTTTTTTGGCTGATGCTGCATAAGCTCATACACTTGCTTTCTTGCATCACATGCCACTACTACTAATTTAACTGCTATTTCTCAGCCCATCAACCCAATATTCCTAGATCTAGTTGCAGTAGCTCACCCTGATGATTGTCCTTAACCACTGTGCCAGCCATTGTATCATCTGCAAATTTAGACATTAAGCCTCATATACCTTCATCAATATCACTGATAAATATTGAAAGCAACAATGGTCCCAGCACTGAAACCTGGGGAACTCCACTAATGACATTAGTCCATGAAGAGCAGTGACCTGATAATCACTCTCTGTCTTCTTCCACTTAACTATCTCTTTATCCATAGCAGTAACTTCCCCTTAATGCCACATTGCTCCTGTTTGTACAGCAGTCTTCTATGTGCAACAGTTTCAAAAGCATTCCTGAAATTGAAGTATATGACGTGAAAATTATTTTTTGCATCCAGTTCCTTGGTCACTGCATCATAGTAACCTAACAGATTGGTTAGACATGACCACCCCTTGACAAATACATGCTGTGATTGCAATATAATTGCATGCCTGTCTATATGGTCCTGCATTACTTCTTTAACCAATGATTCTGTTATATTCCCTGGAACAGACATTAAACTAACAGGTCTGTAATTACTCATATCACCTTTTAATTCCCTATTAAAAATTGTATCTTTGTATGATTATTGTATGCCATGGGAAAAACGCTAATTACACAAAGGGTTCCTCCCACTGCATCAGTCACTTACAGAACGTCATCAACATATGCGAGGATCAAAGGATCGGCAATTTAGATGTGTCTCGGGTTATTATTATTATTATTATTATTATTAATGGCCATATGGTACAAGAAAGCCTAAGGCTTATGCTGCACCAGCCAAAAAAAAAAAAAAAATTCCCAACTTACCACCTGAGAGAGAGAGAGAGAAGTAGAAAGGAATCACCAAGAAAGAGAAGAATGATGATATCCAGCTCAGGACCCTGGGTTTGCCAAGCCCATACTCACCAGATGTGAGCCCCCGGGGTTTAGCATAGTAATAACTCCTTCGTAGTCCTTGTAGTTTTTCGTTTCAGATAAACAAGAAAAACAAGGAAGGAAAATAAAAACAAATCTAAGGCACAACAACATTGGCCATAGCTGTACTGTTATGTGACAAATTGTTGTATTGTAAAATAAAACATACTGCCCTACGACAACAATCAGTGTACCCACACACACAAAAAATGTAAAATAAATTCAATGCTAGAATAAAATCAGATGTGATGTATATCTTTATTTGGCACTGGTTTTGCTGAATATTTCATGACTATCTTTTATTTTCTACTATTTCTATAAGCGTGGCACAGTCAAAACAATACACAGACAGCCAGTCACTGTGCTGAAAAGAATGTGTTACATTTAATTAAAAAAAAAAAAAATGCTCGTTTATTAATGAAATTCATTAATTGTCTTGAAAAATGAATCTGTCTTCCAAATTTCACAGGCCCCTTTTAAGCTTGGTCATAATGCAGCTGCTTTAGCATAATTATGCCACTGAACAAAATCATTGGTTTTTCTAGAGATTTTGCCTTTCAGTTAGCTCTTCGTACACTAAAAACCCCTTGGAAGAATAGAGAAGAAGCAAAACGCCTCCTGCATTTTTTTTTTCTTTAATTTCGAATTTTTGTTTAAGGGATGGCATATGCCTCTGATTTAAGTTTTCCAAAACAACAGATGGCAGTTTGTTCCAACAATCAACTACCCGCTGGCTAAAGACAAATTTCAGTACATCTAATCTACAACTGTTTTTCCTCAATTTGAGTTTATAACCCCTCAAGTTCATAAGCTGTATAAGAGAAAGAATCCCATCAGCACTGAACCTGCCTGCTCAAACTATTTAAGGCCTTATACACCTCAATCAGATCACCTCAAAGGTGCCTAGTCTCCAGATGCTGCAATTTGCAGGACTTAAGACTTTCTCAGTAAGAGCACTCCTTTGTTTTTCTAGCAAATCTACGTCCTTCCTAAAATGAGTCCTCCGGAAATGTATTCAGTATTCAAGGTGCAGCCAGGCCATTGCTTATACAAAGGGATAATCACCTCCTTATCCCTGCTAAGAAAATTCCTATATGTCATTGACAACACCCCATTACCTGCTCTGGAAGCCTGTCTACACTGATCAGAAAATTTCATATCTCACTGCACAATTAACCCAAGATTTTTTCATTCTCCACCACCCTGAGTGTATTACTACACAGTTGGTACTTTATTCTGGGGGCTACTGCTACCCATATGCAGTACTTTGAATCTGTCAAAATTAAACTTCAGTTGCCTCCTCACAGCCCATCTGCTCACCTTTTCTAGATCCTGTAGCAGTAGTCATTACTGTCATTAACAACACTGCCAAGTTTCGTATCGTCTGCAAACTTGGACATTAAGCCTGATATATCTTCATGAATATCATTGATTGATAAATATAGAAAAAATAACGGGCTCAACACTGAACCATGGGCAGTGTTCTCCCCAGGACCTATCGAATGGGGGCACACCGACAGGTGAATTTAACTGACCGCCCGGCTAAAATTTAAGCGATTTTTGCGGTACTGTATGGTACTGCTCATTGATCTCAATCAATATTAATTCGAACATAGTATGTGATCGAGGTCAATGTGACAGGAGCATGTAATTTTAAATTATGCAATTAATCTTCGCTCTGGATCGCTTAAGTCACATTTATAAATAACAGAAAATTTTATAATATTGCGAAGTATTACACTTCCACACCCGGATGGCAAAATTTTCTGGGGAGAACACTGCCTGGGGTACTCCACTAATAACATTAGTTCACGAAGAGCAGTGTCGACTAATTACCACTCTCTGTCTTCTCCCACTCAATCATCCCTTTATCCATAGCAGCAATTTGCCCTTAATGCCACACTGCTCCAATTTGTACAACAGTCTTTCACCTGCAACTGTATCAAATGCTTTCTTGAAGTCCAAGTATATGATACCAAAATTATTTTTCGCATCCAGTTCCTTTGTGACCACATCGTAGTATCCAATCATAATTGATCAGACAAGACTTCCCCTTAACAAATCCATTTTGTGTCTGAACTATAACTGTAGTCTCGTCTGGATGGTCCTGCGTTACTTCTTTAACCAGTGACTCCATCATTTTCCCTTGAACAGAAGTTAAACTAACATGTCTGTAATTACTCGTGTCACCATTTGATTCTCTTTTGTGAACTGGAGATACATATGCAATCTCCAGTCTGTGGGGACTGCCCCTGAGTACAAGGATGCTCTCATAATTATGGCTAAAGGTTTGCTTACTTTCATTGTTGCCTCCTTTAATAAGACTGGATAGATCCCATCACCTCAGGTGCCTTTCTTATGTTTAATTTCAACAATTTCTCCTCCACTTTGCTCTCAGTTATTACAAACTCATTTCACTCCCTGTTAGAGTTTAATACGCTTCTGTCCTCCCCTTCCCTACAGAATTCCTCACGTGTGAATGTAGATGCAAAATACATGTTCCGTTTGTCAGCTATCTGAACATTTAGAAGTACTTTCTATTTCTTCAGTTTTCTTTTTTTAAAAATAACAAAAGACAAACAAAAAATAAAATTTTAGATTAAACATAAAGCTTTTAAAGCAATTTAATTACTATTACCATAATTATTGATAGTCCCACTAAATAAAAAAAAATATTTCAAGGAAAAAAAAAACGTTTTTAAGCTTAATAATTTCAAATAGATATTTACAGTATACCCAGTTATAAAATATAAGTACAAATTCAGTAGCTTTCGGAACACGTGTCCCTTTGTCAACTGACAAATTTGAATACATTACAAGCAAAGTGTGGCACGTTACTCATGCGTCATTGTTGTAGCACGGACGTGTGCTGCCTTACGCCAGTGATCATCCATCAATAAAACGGTTGTCTCTAGGATGGGATGTATACGCATGCCTTTCTGGCGATTTGATACATCCTGACACTCCTGGATAGTACGGAATGTACTATCCAGGAGATCCTGAATCTCGAAGATCCTGAGAAGTTACAACATCAAATGTGTGCAATTACCCGGTAGGAACCTACGTTCACTTGTCTCCAGTGTGAAGACTCCTGTCACACCTGTCTTACGCAGCAATGTAGTGTACCGTATCACCTGTAGGGCCTGTAACAGTTGCTACGTAGGTGAGACATCGAGACGTCTCCAGGATCGCCTCACGGAACACGACAGAGCAATCCGGCTAGCCGAAACTGACCAGTCCGTGCTTGCAGAACATTTTTGGGCTACCAACCACGATCTTGACCCCAAGCGCGACTTTGAGATAGTGGACCACGCGCGACACTTTCGCCACCGCCTATGGCTAGAGTCACTAAACATAATAAACAACCCTAAGGCATTAAATCGCCAGAAAGGCATGCGTATACATCCCATCCTAGAGACAACCGTTTTATTGATGGATGATCACTGGCGTAAGGCAGCACACGTCCGTGCTACAACAATGACGCATGAGTAACGTGCCACACTTTGCTTGTAATGTATTCAAATTTGTCAGTTGACAAAGGGACACGTGTTCCGAAAGCTACTGAATTTGTACTTATATTTTATAACTGGGTATACTGTAAATATCTATTTGAAATTATTAAACTATGGACCCCAGTACTCCAGGCCCATTTGTCACTATCCGTTTTTAAGCTTATTATTTATTATTATTATGCTCTTATATTATTTCTACCTGATTAGGGGATTCCATTGGATATTGCTACAAAATACACAGGGTGATTGTTATGTTTGGTGTTACTGTTGGTCGAGGAACTCTCTGACCAGTGCTGTAATCATAAAATTAGCAGAAGGTATACTCCATTATGAATGTTACGAAAAGAAGAGAGTATACTGTGCATATCAGGCTTAGTAGGTGACGTATACCTGTGTGTGTGTGTGTGTGTGTGTGTGTGTGTGTGTGTGTGTGTGTGTGTGTGTGTGTGTGTGTGTGTGTGTGTGTGTGTGTGTTACAGTAGTTAAAAGTCCTAGGACCCACTGCTTTAGATACCATTGTTATTATAGTTATTATTTTTTTGTTATTTTAATCTAATTTAATTTTAGGTTATCTGCTTTTACCTTGCTGGCAATCTCAAATTTTTCCATGGTAATTACACTTGATAAGTCAGCACCCCTACCCATTACACTGAAAATAAACATTTGTCTATATTTCTACTATAACTAGTAGTGCCCCGGTTCCATAACTCAGTTTAATAATTTAATACTTTTTCTTGCTTGCTTAGTCATTCAGTAATGTGATTATATCCTATTATTTTTATCAATATTATATATATACATACATATATATATATATACACACACACACACACACATATTTACTTATATATATGACATATATATTGAAAATAATAAAAATATAAGTATTGCTTAAGAATCAAATTATAATAAATTTATTGTTTAATTTTCAGTAAATATTTTAATAATATTTGTTTTTTCAAGTCTTTTAAAACCAGAAGGTTCACCTAAAAATATTCAGAGGGTATACGGCATATGCCCTCCACTACAGCCATCTCTCTGACTATCCTACACGTGTTCAAGATTGCAAATTTCTGGAGTTTTTTGTACAGCCACTCCCCGACTTAAGTACGTAATGGTTGTGTTCCATGGAACTCTACATGTCGAATTTTACATAAGTCGGAATTTCCCTAAATGCTTATGCAGCACTTGCAACTATGTGCTGAATTTGATTGAAGCAAAAAAGAAATGTTCGACGAACATGTAAAGAGAATTATTTATTCAATTTTTTTTTTTATCTCATGCACAGGAAAAACTACAAAAGCGTACAAAATTACAAAAATTTAAAAATTATAAAATTACAAAAAGAGAGAGAGGAGACAGGCATAATATCAGCAAGTTTTATCTTTCGGGCATCGCTGCCAGAATTAACTCTCCAGAATTAACTCTCGCCAGAATTAACTCTCCAGCTGATAAGTATGCCGCTGTGAAAGTTGAGGACTGTGGAAATTTAGAAAGGGTTTTTTCAAACACATCACAAAATTTCTCTGTAGCTGCAGAATCAACACTGGCAACTTCACCGCATAGTTTAATGTTTTGGAAACCAGTGCAATGCTTGAACCTATTAAATTACCCGTTGCTTGCCACGTACTTGGCTTGGGGTTCACCGTACTTATCCTTAATAAATTCTTCTTGGATGGCCATTGGACTCAGGGGCACTCGCCTCTGAATATTATTATTATTATTATTATTATTAATAGCATTTCCATCTTCAATATAGCACCTGAACACTGTTTTGTGATCACTGTTGATCATAAATGCATTGATCCTTTAACATGTTCTTTTATGAATAGTAATGAATAGTATTCACTGTTGAAGCAGCGAAACCTAATCCCGTGCAAAAGATGACAAACTTTTTTGTCCTGCTTCATACTTCTTAATTAATCATCTTCATGTCTAAATCAATTTTGTTTTGTTTCCTAGCACTGCTAGCACTTGCACTTTCTATTGGTCCCTTTCCCTTCACCATTGTAATAAGTAAATAGGAATGAAGAGAAGATTCTGAAAATTTATTTATGTTTTTTATATGACTGAAGATTTCAGTGAAGGGGAACTCATTTCACCATACTACGTTAACATAAAAACCCACAGAATTCCAGTTATTGGTATTATTGCAAATGCAATAAGATCCAGTTTACTACCCATTTATAATACTGCACTAACAGAAAAGCCGAACAAACAGGAAAGTGCAAATTGTTTTTAATGTTTTATGGTCTTGACCTCCAGAAATGTGTTTTAGAAAAATATCACAAAGGCGATCAAAACTGATTCTTATAATGGAACATATGATAACAATGAAAGTGTAGTGCAATTTCCATTATAAAAATGGCCTTTTAGAGAGATAAATAGCTTAGTTATATAGTGAAAATTTTAACTTCCAAGGTCATGGAATGAATTACCAAAAAAAAAAAAAAAAAAAGAAAAAACAATGTGTTACTGAGTTCACGTTATGATATTTTCATGAAATCTCCATTTATTCCTATGGGATGCAAAATACGTTTCCACAATTTTTTTAAGTTTACACTGGCCAGCAAAAACTTACGTAAAGTCGAATTTCCATACGTCAAGTATTACGTAAGCTGGGGAGTGCCTATAGGTGTTCTCTGGGAGACCTATTGCTACTAGGCTGTTATGTAGAGTCTTTGGCACCATACCGGTAGTTGGTAGTTGACACAATGAACTGGATGGTCGTTACTTGTTGCGTATGCCACATCTCTTTGAGATTTCCTGTCTTAGGTTTGTGTACTTCCTGATTTTTTGCTCATGGGTTTTCTGGAGGTTGCCAGTGTTCGGCACACTAGGTTCGGCACCACTATCTGATAGGCAGCCTTTATCTTCTTGTCAAGGTCTGTTGTGGGGATTGTCTTGTCTGTTATTATAGCACGATTCCAGTACAGCTTGTGGGTTTTGGTCTCTAGTATTAATTGGGGTTCGTACTTGTAATACAATATACTTTAATCAACTGGTATTACCTTGCTACCTTCTGATGTATTATCCTGGCTACCTGGTCATGTCTACGAGTGTACTCAGTCTGGGTGATCGCAATGCATCCCATAGTAATGAGTAGGATCGTTTCTGAGACCAGGTGGCATCATTGACATGTGTCATCTGACATGCTAGGCTTCTTGGCGATGTATTTTCTATAGTTTCTAGTGTTGATTACCTAGTCTTGGATGGCGAGCATGAATCATTCCGTCTCGAGGAAGAGCATCCCACTTGTGAGCCATGCATCGAAAGCCATTTTATCTCTGTGATTTTGATGGAGGTCATTGTAGTGTTTGACCATCTTTCTATCTTTGTTTGTGCTGTCAGGGTGGGAGGAGACTCCTCGTTTAGGTTGAGTGGGATATGCCACTCTTCCTTATAGCCTGTTAGAGTGCTGCTGTTTTTCTGGAAGTAATTCTTCAGGTTAGCTATCAACATTTTCTTTTGTTCAATGAGGTCTATCAAGCTCCTTCCTCCCTCTTTCCGAGCTATTGTCAGTCTCTCCAAGGCTGACTTCAGGTGGTGTTGGCGTCTCTGAGTCATCCTCTCTCATAATATCCTCCAGCTCAGTGTTCCAATCTATGATCCTGAAGGAGTATGTTAGCACTGGAACTGCATAGGTGTTTATGGCTTTAACTGTGTTCCCTCCTTTCAGCAGGCTTCTGAGTCTCTGATGATTTCCTTATTCTGTAACTGCTGAGCCTGCATTATCCCCAGGTATTTGTAGGCCTCTCCTTATGTGATGGCTACGATCTCTTTACCAGTCTGCAGCTGGTAGTTTCAGCCAACTAATTTCCTCTGATGTAATCCGTAGGTCTAGACAAATGTAGACACATTTGTCTAGACCAAATTCCATCCTGCTATCACTGCTGAATTCTTCGGTGATCCGGAATAGTTGCTGGAGTTGCTTCTCGGTTGCCATGTAGAGCTTGATGTCACCCATATACATCAGGTGAGTGAGGATGTACAGGTTTTTCCTTCCTTCTTTGAGGTTATATCCATACTTACTGCCATTAAGCATGGTGGATAGTGGGTTGAGTGCTAGATGGAACCACAGTTGGCTCAGGGCATTTCCCTGAAAGATTCCTCTCCTGATGGGGATCAGTCTAGTTGTGATGTTTTCGACCTTAATGGTGGGACTCCATTTTGCCATTGTTGCTTCTAGGAAGTTTGTCACTGTTGGATTGTTTTGTAGATCTTCAGCATCTCTATTAGCTAGCTACACTACGAGGCATGGAGTCAAAGGCCTTGCAATAATCGATGTAGGCCGTGTACATGTTGCAGCACTTTGTAGGCTTGCTGTATAACTGCGCCATCTATGGTTAATTGCTCTTTGCATCCTTTCTGCTATTTGACCATCATGTTCTGATTCTCCAAGTAGTCTGATATCTTCTTGGTTATGCAGCTGGTCAAGATCTTCTGCCAAGACAAGACCCCATGGCCATGAGCTACTCTTGCAGACCATCTGCCCTGCTCAGAAAACTTCATATCTGACTGCACAATTACCCTCAGATCTTCTTCATTCTCTACCATATCCCCAGGGTCTCACATCTGGTGAGTATCTGCTTGGCACATTCAGAGTCCTGAGCTGGATATCATCATTCTTCTCTTTCTTGGTGATTCCCTTCTACTTCTGTCTGACTCTCTCTCTGAAGATAACTCGGAATTTTTTTTTAGCTGGTGCAGCGAAAGCCTCGGCTTCCTTGCAATACATGGCTAGTAGTAGTAGTAATAATAATTCTGAGTGTAATACTACACAGTTGGTAAGTTTCACTGGGGTTATTTCTATCCATATGCAGTACTTTGCATTTGTCAATGTTAAACTTCAGTTGCCACCTCTCAGCCCATTTGCCCAATGTTTACACATCTTGTTACAGTAGCATACTGTCATTAACAACCCTGCCAACCTTTGTATCATCTGAAAACTTTAACATTCAGCCTGATATTCCTTCATCAGACGGCCTCCATAGCCAAGTGGTCAGGAGTTTCTCCTTGAGCAGACTGGGGTTCAAACCCGTGACTGCTGAATATGGTCACTCTACCAACCCGCACTAGACTAGCATGGCAGATTATAGTCCATTTCCCTCAACATGAATTGTTGAGAAGGCTTCCATCCTGCAGTGGACTGATAATGGCTGCAGTTTACCTTTTTTTTTTTTTTTTTTTTTTACCTTCATCAATATCATTGATAAACAAACAAAACAACAATGGGTCCATCACCGAACCCTGGGGGGACCCCACTAATAACATTAGTCCAGAAGAGCAGTGTCCATTGATTACCACTCTCCGTCTTCTCTCAATCAATCAACCCTTTATCCATTGTAGCAACTTGCTTAATCATACACTGCTCCAATTTGTACAGTAGTCTTCCATATACAAGAGTATCAAAAGTTCTCCTGAAATCCAAGTATATGATATCAAAATTATTTTTTGCATCCAGATCCTTTGTGACCACATGATAGTATTCAATCAAATTGGTCAGACAAGACTTCCCTTTAACAAACCCATGCTGTGTCTGAATTATTACTGCAGTCTTGTCTAGATGATCCTGCAATGCTTCCTTAACCAGTGACACAACTATTTTCCCTGGAACAGAAGTTAAACTAACAGGTCTCTAATTACTTGTGTCACTGTTTGATCTCCCTTTGTGAATTAGGAATACATTTGCACATCTCCAGTTCGTGTGGGTCTCCTCTGAGTCCAAGGATGCTCTCATAGTTATGGCTATGGGTTTGCTTACTTCCTTTGCCACGTCCTTTATTATAACTGGATAGATCCCATTCACCCCAGGTGCCTTTCTTATGTTTAACTTCAACAAAATCTCCTCCACTTTGCTCTCAGTTAACAAAATCATTAAGCTCCCTGTTAGAGTTTAATAAGCTTCTGTCCTCTACCTCCCTACAGAATTCCTCACATGTGAATGTAGATGCAAAATACTCGTTCAGTTTGTCAGCTATCTGAGCAGAATCATCAACAGTCGAACCATTGATATGAAGTGGACTAACCTGATTCATCCCATTCCTTCTAGAGTTCATATAAGTAAAGAAGTCTTTGCTGCTTTTCTTTGCATCCTTTGCCAAAGATTTCTTGTAATCTGCCTTCGCTTGCCTAACCTCCTTTGTGTCTTATAAGTAGCTTATATCTACCCTAGGCATCTGTCGCCTGTTAATTTATATGCATCCCATGCATGTTTCTTCTCTGCCACAAGTCTTATTAGGTCACCTGACATCTGATTAGGGTTTAGTCTAAACATCCTAATGAGACTAAACATCTGTTTAGTCTCATTAGGTCACCTGACATCTGTAAACCCTGAATAGTATTTGAATAGTAAACCTTGAATAATCGGTATCAAAAGCCTAGTAGCTTCCAAGATTAATTCCTTGAATGCTTCCCATTTAGAATTTGCTGTTGGTAACATCATCAGTTGGTCCCACTGTATAGAATTTTAAAACTGTCTGAGACAACTGTAATCACCTTGTTGATTAAACAAGAGCCTAAAAGTTTATGGGAAAAGCCGGTGAAGTGCACTGCATGGAGCAAATGCACTCTAAAGTCTGAGAGCAGAAAGAGAAGAATTGCAACTATGCATTCTTGGAAAATAATGTTCTGGCTTTGACCTGATAACATTTAGTCAAGTAAGTGGATCTATTAGGCTTTAGAAAGCAAATTTGTTGTTGTTGTGTTTTCTGGCACAAGGGCAACTTAGGCCATATTGCACCTTAGAAAGCCGAACTGAACAGCTAAACAAGATGAAATTAGAGGTTTTCAAAATTTTAAAATTAATGATGAATACTATAGGCAAAATTTCAAAATTGAATTCATGAATTTTAAATAAATAACTGCTTCTTTACAATAATGCTATTGTTTATACTCTGACATAGCCACAAGATCAGATGGGTTTTACAATTAATCATTTTGATAATGAATAAAATCACTAACCACATTTAGCAATCACATGAGCTTGAACCATGGTCCCATTGAAATACTCGTGCATTACACTCTCAAGCTTGACCACTCACCTAAATGTAAAGAAGATGAACCCTGTGTTATTTGCACAGGGTCAATTCAACCCTGACAATATTTCAGCAATTTGTGCTTCATCCACACAGCTGAAAGTCCTAACAGCTGTTGTTGAAAATGTATTCTTTGAATTCACTGCAGAAAATCCCAGAAATGTCTGTTAATTATCGTACAATTAGGAAAATTTGTGATTCAGTTAAGCTTAATTACATTCATGTGTTGACTGACAAATGTCATGAAGAGTTACTGATAGTAAGTTCACTTTACTACTGCGTGCTTTCCTGCAATTGGTAATGCTCTCTGCCTTCATGACACTGACACATCATCTAGAATAAATTTTGAAAAATCAGCAAATTTCAAAACTGTTCATTTTTTGATGCCACAATCTTTTCAATTGTGGCATCAAAATTCAATTTCAATTTTGATTCAATCTTGTATTCAATCTTTTCTGAACACAACTGTGAAAAATCAAATTGTTTATGCATGCCTCACATTTGATGCAGCAGGCACTCCTGTTACTGACATGCTCTTGTCTAATAAAATTGTAGGTTGTTGGGAAGTTTTTAAATTTGCATTTGTTCTCCAACAGGTTCAAAGGGAGTTTTAATTTTCAAAGATTAATTAAAAATATGTTTTTAAAATAAAACACAGATTTTTCACAGTTGTGTTCAGAAACGTTTGAACACATAGGTGGCATCAAAAAATGAACAGTTTGAAAATTTTTTTTGCTGATTTTTCAAATTTTCATACACAGGATTTGAAATTTTCTTGTGATTGCTAAAGGGTTAAATTAATTAGAGTGATTAAATTACAAATGGAATTTCAATTAAAGAGATGGAAACAGGTCAAATATCTAAATAATATCATTGGCTTACTGAGAAATTTAATCAAAATATAAACTAAATAGCTTGATATGAACAATAAATAAATATCAAATTACCCTGGATTAAATGAAAGTAATAAAGTGCAATATTAAAATGAGCAATATATAAATAAACAACCATATGAACCTAATACAACCCAAAGATTAGTGTATCTACCTTTAAAAACTTTCATTTTCATATTATAACTTCCAGTGCCAAGATCAGCAACAATCAGCTTGTAATCACCATCTCCACTGAGATCTGCCAAGCACATACAAGATGAAAAAGTATATAGAGTTGCAAGAGGATCATAATGAGCACCAAGCCACTTTAAAGAGTCAGATTTTCTATTAAAAAAAAAAGAGATAGTTTCAAATATTGGTAAATGTTGTTTGATTTTTGTCTACTTTAAATATTTGTAAATCTTGCTTGATGTTGTCAGAAACTTATATTGCATAAATAATTTATGCCAAGCATCAATCCAGATGAATATATAATTACATTGTTTCTATCAGGCAGGTCAGATGTAAATTCTTATCAGATTCCAAGGAATAAGAATAAATTAATAAACTTTAGTATCATTTCAAAACTTTTACCACAAAACAATGTTATTACAGTTAATAACTATAATATTTGGGTACTATGTTGCAAGAAGTGTATAAACCAAAATTAAATGGGATAATGAAGAAATTTCAAGTGATGCAATGAAATTTAACATAATCTTCTCATATCCAGCAAATTCCTAAGAGTGACAAATCTCTACCTTCCAATTATCATCAAATGGAATGAAAGTAGACAGGGGGTGGTAATCAATCGGCATTCTTCGGAGTAGACTAACGTAGTGAGGGGAATTTCCCAAGGTTTGGAATTGGGCTCCTCCCCCCTCATTTTTCTAAGTTTCCTTCACAATGGTGGCACACTATAGCCTTAGATGCTGATGCACCATAAAAATCCTAATAACCAACCAACCAACCTTCACAATGTCAATGAGGATAAACAAGGAACGCTGTCAAAGTATGCTGATGATTTAAATGATTTAACAGTAGGTAAGACGGTAAATAATTGGGACCAAGCTATGCTACTTCAGAATGACTTTTTTTTTTTTTTTTTATGAAAACCCCAAACATAAAAGAAAAAGGCAGACGGAATTAGGGTTTAATTTGAAAGTGTCTGCAATTCTGGCCAGACACGATAGGAGGGAGTATATGATGAGAGCCTTGTTGATCAATTCGGCCCTGGAAAGATTGTGCAAGGCTCAAGGGGTAGAATTTTTTTCTGCCTGGTCTGTACTTGTTAACAGGAGAGAGTGCTTCTACAGAGATGGGATACACTTAACTAGAAAGGGTGCAAGAATATTTGCTGATGCTATCGAAGCAGTGTTAGGTGGATCGGAAAACTGCTAGCTTGGGGGGGGGGATACAAGGACTAATAGATTAACAGTAGCCACTGGCAGAGGTGAGTGATTCTTGCACTGCTTCTATTGGAATCAGCAGCAGACTGGAAAACAAGATGCAGGATATTTCAGAGACTGCTGGGAGTCATTGCAGTACAAGTAAACACATGGGTTGTGTTAGGGCAGCTAAGAACAGGTGCATGTATACCTGTGTGTACACCAATGCTAGGAGTTTGGTAAATAAATTTGATGAATTTCAGGTATTGCTCAAAGCATCAAAGGCGGATATTGTTGGGATATCAGAGACATGGTGTCACACAGATATAAGGAATGCAGAAATGGAATTTGGGGAGTACGTCTACAGAAAGGATAGACAGGATAGGAAGTGAGGAGGGGTTATGCTATTAGTTAAGAAACACATAAAATCAAAGGAAGTGAAGCCAGTCGACATTGCTGGACAGTGCAGTGTCGAGTCAGTTTGGTGTGATATAAGCATTGGGAGATCAAAATTGAGAGTAGGAGTGTGCTATAGGCCTAATGACTCTGATGAGTATAATAAGAAAATGTACAGGGAAATAGAGTTGGCCAGGAAATCAGAGGTCTTATAATGGAGGATTTTAATTTCCCAGATATTGACTGGAATTTGTGGGTTGGTCACTCACACACTAGCAAGGCTTTTGTGGATTTATTGGATGATTGTTTTCTACATCAGCATGTTTGGGAGCATTAGGAATTCATGCATTAAGAATCTGCAGATAAAGGAACCACTAGGTGGCAGTGATCACAGTTTGCTGAAGTGGGATTTACTCAAAGAGGTAACTACCATCAGGGGTAAAGTGAAGGGTTATTGCTTTCGTAAAGGTGACTACGATGGTCTGAGACAGTATTTAAATTCTATACAGTGGGACCAACTGATGATGTTACCAACAGCAAATTCAAAATGGGAAGCATTCAAAGAACTTATCTTGGAGGTTACTAGGCTTTACATATCAACTAAGAAATATTGTTCAAGATTTAGGCCTAAATTGATGTCAGATAAACTAATGAGACATATGACAGAGAAGAAAAATGCATGGGATACATATAAATTAACATGTGACACAGAAGCCTATGATAGATATAAGCTGGTCTGTAATCAAGTCACAAACAAGGTTAGGCAGGCAAAGGCAGATTATGAGAAATCTTTGGCAAAGGTTGCAATGAAAAACAGCAAATAATTCTTTACTTATGTAAACTCTAGAAGGAAGGGGATGAATAAGATTGGTCCACTTGATATTGATGGGTCAATTGTTGATTATCCTGCTCAGGTAGCTAACAAACTAAATGAATATTTTGTATCGGCATTCACACATGAGGAGTTATTCAGCGAGGGGAATGCCAGAGGTGTATTCAACTCTGGCAGTAAGATAATCTTGTAATAACTGAGAGTAAAGTGGAGGAGAAATTATTGAAGATAAACACAAGAAAGGCACCTGGGGTGGATGGGATCTATCCAGTTATATTAAAGGAGGCAGCAAAGGAAGTAAGCAAACCCTTAACCAAAATTATGAGAGATTCCTTGGACTCAGTGGAGGTACCCATAGACTGGAGATGTGCAAATGTCACCCCAATTCACAAAGGAGGATCAAAGGCTGACACAGTAATTAATTAATAAATAAAGTAATTAATAAAGTAATTATACACCTGTGAGTTTAACTTCTGTTCTAGGAAAATTTATGGAGGCACTAGTTAAAGAAGTACTGCAGGATCATCTAGACAAGACTTCAGTTATAGCTCAGACACAGCATGGTTTTGTTAAGGGAAAGTCTTGCCTGACCAATTTGATTGGATACTATTATGCAGTCACAAAAGAAGTAGATGCAGGGAATAACTTTGATATTATATACTTGGATCTTAGAAAGGCTTTTGATACTGTTGCACAAGGAAGACTGCTGCACAAATTGGAGCAGTGTGCATTGGAGGCAAATTGCTGCTATGGATAAAGGGGTGGTTGAGGGGGAGAAGACTGAGAGTGGTAATCAATGGACACTGCTCATCGTGGACTAATGTTATTAGTGGAGTCCCTCAGGGTTCAGTGTTGGTTCCATTATTGTTTTCTGTATTTATAAATAATATATCAAGCTTAATGTCCAAGTTTGCAGAAGATACGAAGGTTGGCAGGGTTGTCAAGGACACTACTGACACTATGCTGCTGCAACAGGATCTGGAAAGGTTGAGCAGATGGGCTGAGAGGTGGAAAATGAAGTTTAACATTGACAAATGTAAAGTACAAAGGGTTGCTTTTACATGGAACAAAGGGTTGCTCTTACGAAGAAAAGCTTGAGTTTTGCAATTACAGTGTCTGGAGACTAGGCACCGGCGAGGTGATCTGATAGAGGTGTATAAAGCCTTGAATGGTTTGAACATGCTCAATGCTGATGGGATTCTTCCTCTTGCTCAGAATAATCACCTGAGAGGGCATAAATTCAAATTGAGGAAAGACAGACGTAAGATAGATGTGCGGAAATTTGCCTTTAGCCAGCGGGTAGTTGGAACAGACTTCCATCCCTTGTTGTGGAAGTTGATAGCCTAAATAAATTTAAGGCTCAGCTGGACAGGTATTTTGAATGAACTGAGGGGTGAAACGGAATTTTTTTTTTGTTTTTTTTTGGGCTGATGCTGCATAAGCTTGCTTTCTTGCATCATATGCCTCTACTAATGCTAATGCATACAGGGAAACCACAATGGGCCGGAGGCCAATGAAAGCTGGTGTGATTTTCAATATTACACTCTGACCTTCAATACATTCCAAGGATGCTACAAGTTTTCCCCTGTAAGAATTTCTGACCCAGTCCACCTCTGATGAATGGTATCAAAACCTACAGTATTTAATACCATGCATGGGTTGAAGGAGATCGGGTAGGGGGGGAGGGGATGCCAGAAACTTTGCTCTGGAGACTAAACATGGCTTTCACTACTTCAAGCCTGCAATAAACAAAGTAGTGGTATTGCACCAGTTGATGAGAGTCATCTACCACCTAGATTTGTTTATGGTTGCAACACAGTTCTTATTGCCTTGCATAATCTCTGTGTTCATGGCTCCCATTATTAATTTCATCATATGCAATTTCTACTAAACTACTCTCCATGCACGTTATGAGTCTGAAAACCAGTCACAATCATGAGCCTTGATTACAAGTGGCAACACCATCTTTTTCTTTGAAAGTTTTTATTTGCTTTTCTTACTTCATTTCATAGTGCAGATATTTCTGGGGTCTATCATGGGATATTCTAGGTTACCTTTTTTTTTTTTTTTTTTTTAAATGGATTGGGCAGGAAGCAGTGCATGTCTTAAACATTCTCTTTTCTGACCAATCACTACAGTGAGCAGTCAGAGAGAAAACTGGTTATTCATTTGCAATAAACAGATAGCAATCTATAAAATGGAGGCTTGTTTAGAAGACCATTATTCCAAACAAGATAAAAAGCCTTGGAAATGTTATGAACAAGCTTATAGAGCAACAGCAAAAAAAAAAAAAAAAAACTTCCCACATTACCTGTTCATCTCCCTCAAGGTCTAGTTTTTTTAAATTCTTCAAACTAGCTACTTCTACACCAAAAGGAACTGAAGACAAATTTCTGCACATCTAACCTACAGCCATTCTTGCTCAATTTAATGTTATGACCACTCAAGTATATTATCTAAATAAGAGGAAGGATGCCATTAGCATTTAACTTACACAATCCATTCAAAGCCTTAAACACTTCAATCAGATCTCCTTGCAAGTGCTACTCTCTGAAAGCTGTAATTTGTAGAATTGGAGCCTTTCTCAATAAAAGTAGCCTTCATTCCACTTCCCTAATATTGCTGCTGTTCTCTGCACCAATTCCAACACATCATAAAATAGGGCTTTCAGACCTGACAATGGTATAATCCTTATCCCAGCTGGCAATGTTACTGTACATCATTGAAAATGATAAACAGTAACTTTTCCAGCTCGTATAGTAATTGTATATCATGGGATGTCACAGCAATCTGTATGCACTGTTCAGAGAACATCCTGACTGTACAATTTACCCTCCTGTTATTTTTTGTTCGCCACTACCTTCACTGTGGCACCTTCTACTGGTATGTTATTGTAGGATTACTGCTACCCACATGCACTACCTTGCATTTGTTAATGTTAAACTTCAAGTGCCATTTCTCAGCCCATGACCCAATTTTTCTAGATGTTGTTGTAGTAAACGCTTTAAATGACTCAATCAGATCACCCCCAGGTGTCTAGTGTCCAGATGCTAATTTGCAGAACTGAAGCCTTTTCTTGGTAAGAGCACCCTTTCGTTCCCTTCACCAATCTGATTGCCTTTTTTGCACCCATTCCAGCAGATCTACATCCTTCCTAAAATGAGGCCCATCAACCCAACCTGTATACAATATTCAAGATGTGGCCTAACCATGGCCTAATGCAAAGGGATAATCGCCTCCTTATCTCTTCTAGCAAAATTTCTGTATATCATTGACAAAATACCGTGGGCTGTCCTGGCAGCATGCCTGCACTCCTCAGAGAATTTCACATCTGATTGCATATTTACCATCAGGTCTTTTTCATTTTTCACTACCATGGGTGTAGTATCACACAGTTGGTAAGTTACTCTGGGGTTACTGCAACAAGGTTCTACATACAGTTGAAGTTTAACATTGACAAATGCAAGGTTCTACATATGGAACCTTGCATTTGTCAATGTTAAACTTCAACTGACATTTCTCAGCCCATCAACCAGATAATGGTTCCTCTCATTTATTTTTGTTAAATAAAGCTAATAATAATAATAATAATAAAGAATGTTTTTATCTATTACTTAAATTTTTGTAATCACCCCAAATCAAAACACAAACTCATCTGGAATTAGGCAGATGTAACATGAACATCGGTATTTCTGTCAGCATTCATGTTCAGTTCTGTGAAGTCATTGAAACCAAAGATGGCAAAATTAGGCAGCTTTCACAGGTGTCTCACAAACTGCATAGGTGTGAGAGTTCAATACAAGAAACACTGATGCTACTGCTTACCAAGATCAAGAACTCAACAAAGGTTAGGCTTATGTTCAGATTAGATAAAAATATTGTTATCTGTGATTCTGCCTGAGCTGCTAATATCATTTTAAATTGTATGGCATCACCTAAACAGGTGAGTCTGCTATTCATTTAAAAATCTGAGATGCTACTGGGGCAACACTTTCAAAGCTTCTCATCAGCTGATAAGTAGTTCTATTAGTAAATTAATAATTTACTAATGGTGCAATCAGATATAAAGTTCTCTGAGAAGTGCAGACAGGCTGCCAGAACAGCTCATGAAGTTTTTTCAATGATATACAGGAATTTTGCTAGAAGGGATAAGGAAGTGATTATCCCATTGTATAAGGCAATGGTGGCCACATCTTGAGTACTGCATACAGGTCTGGAAGCCTCATTTTAGGAAGGATGTGGAACAAGCTGATCGAGAAGGGCAATTTTACTGGTGAGGGATACAAAGGGGCACAGAAATGAAAACAAGCAAGACTTCAGTTCTGCAAATTGCGGTGTCTGGAGACTAGGCACCTGCAATGTGATCGATTGAGGTGTTTTGAATGGCTTGAGCAAACTCAATACTGATGGGAGTTTTCCTCTCGCTCAAACTATGCACAAGAAAGGGCATAAATTCAAATTCAGAATAGATGTAGCTGAAGCAGCCTAAGAGTGGTTGATTGCTGGAATAAGCTTCCATCAATTGTTGTGGAAGTAAATAATTAATTAATTCAAGGAAAAACTAGGCAAACTATTGAAGGGGAGGAATAGGTGAAATGAATTTTTTTTTTTTTTTGGCTGATGCTGTATAAGCTTGATATTATTGCATCATTGGCCACTACTAATACTAAATGTATGTGGAACCACGAATATATATATATATATATATATATTTTTTTTTTTTTTTTGTTGTTGTTAACGTATTAAGCAGTGTATTAGAAGTAAACACTTCCGTGTTGTACAGCATCATCTGAACAGTGAATCCTATAATACATTTTAAAAAAAAAATCTGGGATAACTGGCAGTGTGTTAGATTTAGAAATGAAATTTTAATTTTTTTTTATAAATTGTGTTTCATGTGAAAACAAAGTTAATTTTTTTCATTGTCTGTCGCACCAAATTGCCTTACCTCGCACCTTCCTTCTTGGAAGGCATGTCTTCTTCGAGTTCCATCATTTTATTTTGGGTATTAATATTTATGCTTTAACGGTTTTACCACAGATGAAAAGTTATGGGTAAACACACTATATGTACACATAACGAAAAAAAAAAGTTATTTTTATTTTTTTTATTTAAATGAACCAGAAGAAAAGAAAGCTCCAGACTGATAACACGATTCAGGATATAGTGAAAAAGTTAATTTACATATTGGAGTGCAATGTATACTAGTCGCAATGTTTTCCAACTATAATATTGCAATACATCTTCTGCATCCCAGCCGTTCGAAATCTAATCCTGATCATCCGTTACTAGATGTCGCTCTAAGAAGACTATCTAAATGACATTTTCATAAGTAAGATGATTTCGGTAAAGTACAGCTGACGTGGATTTAAAACTTTATTTTTACATCAGTATGAATGCTTGTTTTATTGAATGAATTATTTCAAGGTGGGTACTACCATTATTGACGCTTGTTTGGATTTCATTAAATCGATAATTGTAACGATATTTTTAAGCTGTGAAATATGTGATATTGTTATATTGCATCAATAAGCTAGAAAATAAATGTGCTAAATGCAAGTCTAATCGTGGAAATAAAGATACCAGTGATTTTTTTACCTATTTATTTATTTATCTACGCGCAACCTATTAGTAATTGATGTTTTTCAAAACAGTAAAAAGCTAAACGTGATAAAATAATGTAATATTAATTCTAATAACATTAAACATCACTGCACGCCATGTAGTGTTTTATAGGGAAAATTGGATCGAGTATTAAAAAATGCAAGAGAAAACTTTTCCAAAATACATTCCATTAATAACCTAACAACGTAAAGGCAAATTTTGAAGGCGTAAGGCGTTTCGAAATCCTTGTGGGTATTTTTTGTCAAGTCTAAAATATAGTGTATTGACAACGATATCAACAGGGATTTGGTAACGTTGTCAAAACTGGCCTTTAAAATTTACATTATATTTGGATTTAAAAAGAGCACAAAAAATAAATAAACTCCGGACGAACTAGAGTTCAAGCCATCGTGAAAAATATGCCCATGTACCCAAGTCAATCAAAACAACATTAAGTTAACTTAACCTGTCAGTGGCCCCCAGTTTGTTGCATACGGTTTCACAGAACTTGACAAGTGACCAACTTTGTTTTTTATATCTGGAAAAAGAAAAGTTCTTTATTTTTTAGAATTCTGCTTGAAATAAGTGCTTGATCTTTTACTAATGGATTGCAATAACTATTAAATATTTTTTATGAAAAATTAAAAAATGTGTTTTTCCACATGTTATTTTCGACAGAAAGAAATTTTATTAGTGCCAAAAATTTTTACTTTTGCTGAAAACAAAAAAAAGAAAGTTACAGTCACAAAACTAGTAGACAGTTACATTTTATAGTGCAGAAAACTATTGAATGTTAAAATTCAAACTTCACAGATGTGCATGTATTAATTTTTTTGTCCAGTAAAAATGGAATAAAAATTATACTCAAAACAAGAAATGTTTTTACATCAGTAATAATACTCAATAGAAGACATACGTTGTACAACAATTAAGCATAAAACAAAATTACTTAATTTCAGTAGCAGGAGCATTAGCTATATGAGCCATTACACTAGTTTGATATTCAGCAATGTATTGTTTATGTATGCCATAACTTAAATTAGCACATTGAAGTCGAAGGCATAAAAAGAATAAATATGCATGCTGTACCTGACAGAGTACAGCGTGCATGTTTATTCAGGTGCTTTTCAAGTGTAATTCTAATTGAACAATTTTCACTTCCAATACTACCCCAGGGGCTCACATCTAGTGAGTATGGGCTTGGCACACCCAGGGTCTTGAGCTGGATATCATCATTCTTCTCTTTCTTGGTGATTCCTTTACTCTCTCTCTCTGTCTGTCTGTCTGTGTCAGGGTAACTTGGGAATATTTTTTGGCTGGTGCAGCATAAGCCCCAGGCTTCCTTGCACCAAATGGCTAATAATAATAATAATAAATAATAATAATAATAATTTTAATATATTTTGGAAGGTAGAAAAAATTTTAGATTTTTAATCATTAATTAATTTGTGATATGCAACAGTATTTTCAACAGGAATGAGTCACGTCTCACAAGGCCAGCCCTAGATTAAAACTAGCACTGAGAATCTCTGGATTTGGAATTGAATCACTGGATCTAACAAAATTTTTAGGTGGTAGCCATAGTTACATTGTCTTGCAATATAACTAGCAAGATAATTATTTTAACAAATTATAAAAAATGTTTACCAATTATATTGCCTTTTTTTTTCTTTCAACTATAATAAATTTCTGCTTCAGCATTTTCCATTACCAATGACATGCCAAGATAATACAGTAGAATCCCGTTAATACAAACTCAGTTTATATAAAATTCAGTTAATGTGTATTGCAAAATCCGTTTTTACCCCATGAGAAATAATGTCATTTTGTATAGTTAATACAAAAATCAGCATTGTTCTTTTATTGGCCTATGACTGCAGCATCTGACCTTCTGGTTTCCCAAAAGATGGCATTGACTTGTTAATTTGCTTAAGTATACAAAGCCAGTTTATTGTAGCTATGACATAAATATACTTGGAAAAAAACATCAACTGAAGGAGAGTTAAATTGTAGTAGTAGTGGCATGTGATGCAAGAAAGCATGTGTATGAGCTTATGCAGCATCAGCCAAAAAAAAAAAAAAATCACACCATTCCCTCCAAATGCCTGTCCAGTTCCTCCTTAAATTTATTAGCATTAGCATTAGTAGAGGCATATGATGCAAGAAAGCAAGCTTATGCAGCATCAGCCAAAAAAAAAAAAAAAAAAAAACCCTTTCACTTCACCCCTCCGTTCGTTCGAAATACCTGTCCAGCTGAGCCTTAAATTTATTTAGGCTATCAACTTCCACAACAAGGGATGGAAGTCTGTTCCACCAACCAATTACCCGCTGCTTAAAGGCAAATTTCCGCACATCTGTCCTACGTCTGTCTTTCCTCAATTTGAATTTATGCCCTCTCAGGTGATTATTCTGAGCAAGAGGCAGTATCCCATCAGCATTGAGCATGCTCAAACTATTCAAGGCTTTGTACACCTCTATCAGATCACCTCGCCGGTGCCTAGTCTCCAGACACTGTAATTTGCAAAACTTAAGCCTTTCTTCATAAGAGCAACCCTTCATTCCGTTCACTAACCTTGTTGCCCCTCTCTGAACTCGTTCCATCAGCTCTACATCCTTCTTGAAATGAGGCCTCCAGACCTGGATACACTACTCAAGGTGTAGCGTGACCATTGCCTTATACAAGGGAATAATCACCTACCTATCCCTGCTAGAAAAATTCCTGTATATCATTGATAAGACACCATGAGCTACTCTTGCAGCCCATCTGCACTGCTCAGAGAACTTCATATCTACCTGCACAATCACCCCCAGGTCCTTTTCATTCTCTACCACTGTCAGTGTAGTATCACAGAGTTTATATGTTGCTCTGGGGTTGCTGTTTCCCATATGTGTAGTACTTTACATTTGTCAATGTTAAACTTCATTTGCCACCTCTCAGCCTGTCTGCTCAACCTTTCCAGATCCTGTTGCAGCAGCATAGCGTCAGTAGCGTCCTTAACAACCTTGCCAACCTTTGTATTGTCTGCAAACTTGGACATTAAGCTTGATATACGATCAACCTGTTATTCAATCTATCAACTTCCACAACGACAGATGGAAGTTTGTTCCAGCAATTAACCACCCGCTGGCTAAAGGCAAATTTCCGCACATCTATTCTACATCTGTCTTTTCTTAATTTGAATTTATGCGCCCTTAGGTTCGTAATCTGAACAAGTGGAAGGATTCCATCAGAATTCAGCGCACTCAACCCATTCAAGGCCTTATAGACCTCAATCAGATCACCGCACAGGTGCCTGGTCTCCAGCCACTGCAATTTGCAGAACTTAAGCCTCTCTTGGTAAGAGGATCCCTTCATTCCCCTCACTAAGGGGAATATTATAAGTTACTTTTTTTGTGCTATTTTTGAAAGGATATGAGCTGATATCTTTTTGGAGCTTGTGTCACCAAATTAATTCAAAGGCTGTTTATATTAAACCTCATCTAACAGTTATGGCACAAAGCATAGATGAAGAGAATTAAGCCTCGAAATTGAACTGAAAATTATACAAGAGATTGATAGGATGGAACGAAGTAAAATGGACATTGCAAAAGAAAATGCAACATCCCTTTTTTACTTTGTGTATGATACTGAAAAAAAGAAAAAAAAAAAACAACTTAATATGTGACTGGCATAGCAATAAAAGAAACAGGAAACGAACTTGTGGTGCAAAACATGAGGAGCTTGTAACAAACTTTGGGCGATACCAACAAATGCATGCTTCTAATTCACCAGTATCAGATCCAATTTTGCAAGAAGAGGCTAATTATCTAGCTAACAGCATGGAATTGGTGAGTTCAAATGCATCAGTAGCTGGCTCCAAGATTTAAGGATAGGAATTACTTAGTTTTACAAAATGTTTCTGGCACATCTGGATCAGTTCACAAAGAAAAACTCACAGGCTAGTTGTAGTAGTAGTGGCATTTGATGCAAGAAAGCAAGTGTATGAGCTTATGCAGCATCAGCCAAAAAAAAAAAATCACACCATTCCCTCCAAATGCCTGTCCAGTTCCTCCTTAAATTTATTCAACCTATCAACTTCCACAACGACAGATGGAAGTTTGTTCCAGCAATTAACCACCCGCTGGCTAAAAGCAAATTTCCTCACATCTGATCTACATCTGTCTTTTCTTAATTTGAATTTATGCCCCCTTAGGGTTCGTAATCTGAACAAGTGGAAGGATCCCATCAGAATTCAGCGTGCTCAACCCATTCAAGGCCTTATAGACCTCAATCAGATCACCGCGCAGGTGCCTAGTCTCCAGCCACTGCAATTTGCAGAAATTAAGCCTCTCTTGGTAAGAGGATCCCTTCATTCCCCTCACCAATCTTGTCGCCCTTCTCTGTACACACTCAAGTAAATCTACATCCTTCCTAAAATGAGGCCTCCAGACCTGTACACAGTACTCAAGGCGTGGCCTGACCATTGCCTTATACAGAGGGACAATCACCTCCTTTTCCCTGCTAACAAAATTCCTATATATCATTGGCAAAACCCCATGACCTGCCCTTGCAGCCTATCTGCATTGCTCAGAAAACTTCATATCTGACTGTACAATTACTCCCAGGTCTTTTTCGTTTTCTACCACCTTAAGTGTAGTACCACACAGTTGATATGTTTCTCTGGGGTTACTTCTACCCATATGCAGTACTTTGCATTTGTCAATGTTAAACTTCAGTTGCCACTTCTCAGCCCATCTGCCCAAATTTTCTAGATCCTGTTGCAGTAACACACTGCCATTACTGTCATTAACAACCCTGCCAACCTTTGTATCATCTTCAAACTTCGATATTAAGCCTGATATACCTTCATCAATATCATTGATAAATGTACAAAACAACAGTGGATCCAACACCAAACCCTGTGGGACTCCACTAATAACATTAGTCCTTGAAGAGCAGCACAATTGATTACCACACTCTGCCTTCTCCCATTCAACCATCCTTTTATCCATTGTAGCAACTTATCCTTAATACCATTCTGCTCCAATTTGTAGTCTTCCATGCACAAGTGTCAAAATCGTTCCTGAAATCCAAGTATATGATATCAAAATTATTTTTTGCATCCAGTTCCTTTGTAACCACATCATAATAACCAATGAGATTTGTCAGACAAGACTTACCCTTAACAAACCCATGCTGCATCTGAATTATTGCTGCAGTCTTGTCTAGATGATCCTGCTCTGCATCTTTAACCATTATTTTACCCGGAACAGAAGTTAAACTAATTTCTGGTCTGTAATTACTCGTGTCACCCTTCGATCCCCCTTTGTGAATTGGGGACACATGTAGTTAATCTATTAGTTTGTGTATTCTCCCAGGCAGGGCTGTGAAAATGGGGGGGGGGGGGGTGCATTGGATGTGCCACACTAGGGCTCCCGATTTATGGGGCCAAATTCAAGGGAGCTATCAAAATCTCAACATAAATAAATGAGACCCCTTAATCCTGTTTGCATCCGGGTCACCAAGTAACTTTGCACGGCCCTGCCCCCAAGCTACCAGTTTTCTGACCCACCTAACACTGCTTTGATATTGTAGCAAATATTCTTGCAAGTGTTCTGTGTGCCCCATCCCTGTAGAAACAGTCTCTTCTGTTAACAAGTACAAGCCATGCTGAGAAAAATTTACCCCATCAGGCTTGCACAGACTCTGCAGGGTTTGAATTCGAAGGAATTGACATATGAATGGAGTGAGTGGGTTGGGTTTTTTTTGTTTTTTTTTATTGTTTCTGTTTAAGTATACATTTTTTTTGTAATCCTTGCATCATTTCCTTCTTTCCTTGTATCATTTTTTTAATGTTCTTTATTGATATAACAGTGAAGTTATTTTAAATTGTTGATGTGAAATGCTGATGGTTAGATCATAGTGACAACAATATTATTAATCCCATTAACACATTTGCTTTCACCTATAGTTAAGAGAGTGAATTAAATGTTCAGTTATTTTTAGAATGTTGAGAAATAACAATTTTGCAAAATCCTTAACATTTCAAAAATTTAAATAATGGTTGAAAAGTAAAAATTCGTAATTCATAGCTAAAAGAAAACACTTTTACGCTGAGCTGTAATCCAGAACAAAACTCAATTTTTTCAAAAGTTTATTCTGTTTACATCAACTAACCTCAACACAAGCAAAAAACAAATAAAAATGTGTACCAAGCTATAAACAGAACCAATCATTGATGCTAATAGCCCACAGTTCAATCATCTGCTAACAGAATCAAGCAGTTCATTTCTTGTGCATTTACTTTTGCACCACTTATATATTAACTGCTTAAGAATGATTGCCTATATGCATTATGGCACAGTGCTTCAGGTACCATTGAATGTTTATGTGCATCAGACACACTGAGCATGAATCCTTTGACTGTGCATATCCTGCAGTTTTCAGTGAAATGGATTTCTATGTGTAAATTAACTAAGTGGGCCAATAAATTCTTACCCTTCTCATTTTTGTGGGGAAAAGTTTTTGTTAAACTTTGGGCAAGAGTTTTTTGCATATACACAACGGTAGTGAAAATATCTAATTTTGTGTCCTGTCATAGATGGAATATTTTAATACCTTCAAAAAATGCAATGGAAATAAATGAAGAAGCAAAAGTAACTTGTTCACCTATGCCCTACATGCTTCAGTATTCATCATACTGTGTGTATGTTTGTGTGTATGTGTATGTGTGGTCACATCTTGCCACAATTCTGGAAATAATTTTTTTTTAATGTATTTTGTAGCAATAATTTTGAACAGCTGGAGCATACTCCGACCGATGCCACTACTGATATGGGGGATAAAAAATTTATATGTCAGGTAAAATTCTAAAGAAATTTATTTTAATTTATATTCTTCTATTTTAGTTATCCTTTAATACCCATTTTAGTGAAATTTAATATAATATCAACAAATCCAGTAATATATAATCCTTATGAAATTTAGATATTCACTCTTAGAAGAAAAATTATCAGCTTATCACAAAACATAATATAAAGGGAGATTTTGAAGATTGACTTTTTTTTATTATTATTTTTTTTTTATTTAGCACTGTTAGTAGTCTGTTGTTTCCTTTAATTGTAATCATAGTATGTATTCTGGTTGTTCATGCACATCCTATAGTTAGAAGAAAAACAATAGGCAGCTCAAAGTTGACCTGTTGTTTTTCTCCTTACTATAGTGGTGTCTATTTCCAGCAGGATAATGATAAAGACTTGATATTGCAATAAAAACATAGACGTATTGGTAGACATATATCATGGAAATCTCAGTCCTAAAGCTGATGTCTGGGTTTGTAGAAACTGTATCATATCTTTCTTGGTTATGCTGCTCTGACACACTGAAGAATGATATCAACCAGTTTTGAAATTGTATGATATGTTAAACATACTGAATAGTTTGGTGCCAGCAAGCCTTGGCATTTATGATTCTGTGTAGAATGAAAAACGTAAAAGGCTGATTTCTGTGACTGCTCTGAATCGTTCTTTAGCTTATGTTTTTTATATATCAGTAGTATAATCACATTTTTATTTTATTTTTAGTGCAACTTGCTCTTGTACTCTATTTTATCAGTAATTTCAGGACAAGCTACCCCCTACACAGTATTTACGTATACATATATATAGCATTGGAGTATAATATATGTTGTTTTCCAACATGCTAAGGATCTGAGGGTAGGCAGAAACTGTTTTTCAGAAATTTGGAATGCCATGCCTAAAATATATTAAAATATGTGAAAAAATTAGAAATATAAAGAATAACATTATTAACTCGCCTATCTGTTTTTTTTTTTTTTTTTCTGTTATGCTTGCGATGGAAAGAAATGAGTTGGTAAACATCAATTACATGGATTCATATGATAAAATCATCGGGGCTAGCTCTAGAAACACAAATTTTGAAAGTTGTATGTTGAGGCTCAGGCTTAGATCTCATATAAGTTTGCTTTAAGATTATTTGATGAACCATATCTAAGTTTCTTTAGATATTTCTTTTATAAGCACTCTATATGATATTTCTGTTTCTAGTTTTAACATACAGAATCATTTACATTGTCTCCCAAAAGTAATCTTTCTGTTGTTGTCAATTATTATTTAGAATATTAAATACATAATAACAGTGCTTTTTTTGGGATGGTACGCAATGTATGGCATACAGGCACCTTTATTAACAGTGACGTATGACATTTGGATGCTGTACAGTTCAAAATTTTTTTTACATGTTTACCTACTATTCAAATAAGCTTAAAGTTATTTAACTAAATTTGCATTTTTCACTGTTTATTGTTAAGATAGTTTCTATATAAAACTTAATAACCATTTTTAGAATTCTAAATTACTCAGTCGGACCTTAGCATTAGTAGAGGCATTTGATGCAAGAAAGCAAGCTTATGCAGCATCAGCCAAAAAAAAAAAAACAAACAAATAAATAAATAAAAAATAACCACTTCCGCTTCACCCCTCTGTTCATTCGAAATACCTGTCCAGCTGAGCCTTAAACTTATTTAGGCTATCAACTTCCACGACAAGGGATGGAAGTCTATTCCAGCAACCAGCCACCCGCTGGCTAAAGGCAAATTTCCTCACGTCTATCCTACATCTGTCTTTCCTCAATTTGAATTTATGCCCTCTCAGGTGATTATTCTGAGCAAGAGGAAGAATCCCATCAGCATTGAGCATGCTCAAATCATTCAAGGCTTTATACACCACTATCAGATCACCTCGTCGGTGCCTAGTCTCCAGACACTGTAATTTGCAAAATGTAAGCCTTTCTTCGTAAGAGCACCCCTTTGTTCCATTCACTAATCTTGTTGCCCTTCTCTGTACTTGTTCCAACATCTCTACATCCTTCTTGAAATGAGGCCTCGAGACCTGTATACAGTACTCTAGGTGCGGTCTGATCATTGCCTTATACAAGGGAATAATCACCTCCTTATCCCTGCTAGAAAAATTCCTATATATCATCAACAATACACCATGAGCTACTCTTGCAGCCCGTCTGCACTGTTCAGAAAACTTCATCTCTGCCTGCACAACCACCCCCAGGATCCCTTTCATTCTCTACCACTGTCAGTGTAGTACCACAGAGTTGATACGTTGCTCTGGGGTTGCTGTTTCCCATATGTAGTACTTTACATTTGTCAATGTTAAACTTCATTTGCCACCTCTCAGCCCATCTGCTCACCCTTTCCAGATCCTGTTGCAGTAGCATAGTGTCAGTAGTGTCCTTGACAACCCTGCAAACCTTCATATCATCTACAAACTTGGACATTAAGCTTGATATACCATCATCAATATCATTTACAAATACAGAAAACAATAATGGACCCAACACTGAACCCTTAGGGACTCCACTAATAACATTAGTCCACGATGAGCAGTGTCCATTGATTACCACTCTCTGTCTTCTCCCCCTCAACCACCCCTTTATCCATAGCAGCAATTTGCCTCCAATGCTACACTGCTCCAATTTGTGCAGCAGTCTTCCATGTGCAACAGTATCAAAAGCCTTTCTAAGATCCAAGTATATAATATCAAAGTTATTCCCTGCATCCAGTTCTTTTGTGACTGCATCATAGTATCCAATCAAATTGGTCAGGCAAGACTTCCCCTTAACAAAACCATGCTGTGTCTGAGCTATAACTGAATTCTTGTCTAGATGATCCTGCAGTGCTTCTTTAACCAGTGACTCCATTAATTTTCCAGGAACAGAAGTTAAACTAACAGGTCTATAATTACTTGTGTCGCCCTTTGCTCCTCCTTTGTGAATTGGGGTCACATTTGCACTTCTCCAGTCCATGGGTACTTCCCCTGAGTCCAAGGAAGCTCTCATAATTATGGCTAAGGGTTTGCTTACTTCCTTTGCTGCCTCCTTTAATATAACTGGATAGATCCCATCCACTCCAGGTGCCTTTCTTGTATTTATCTTCAACAATTTCTCCTCCACTTTACTCTCAGTTATTACAAGATTTTCTAGCTTACTGCCAGAGTTGAATACACCTCTGGCATTCCCCTCGCTGAATAACTCCTCATGTGTGAATGTCGATGCAGAATATTCATTCAGTTTGTTATCTACCTGAGCAGGATCATCAACAGTTGACCCATCGATCAAGTGGACCAATCTGATTCATCCCCTTCCTTCTAGAGTTTACATAAGTAAAGAACTCTTTGCTGTTTTTCTTTGCATCCCTTGCCAAAGATTTCTCGTAATCTGCCTTCGCCTGCCTAACCTCCTTTGTAACTTGGTTACAGATCAACTTGTATCTATTATAGGCTTCTGTGTCACGTGTTAATTTGTATGTATCCCATGCATTTTTCTTCTCTGCCATATGTCTCATTAGTTCATCTGACATCCACTTAGGCCTAAACCTATTTCTTAGTTGGTATGTAAAGCCTAGTAGCTTCCAAGATAAGTTCTTTGAATGCTTCCCATTTTGAATTTGCTGTTGGTAACATCATCAGTTGGTCCCACTGTATAGAATTTAAATACTGTCTCAGTCCATCGTAGTCGCCTTTACGAAAGCAATAACCCTTCCCTTTACCCCTAATGGTAGTTACCTCTTTGAGTAAAACCCACTTCAGCACACTGTGATCACTGCCACCTAGTGGTTCATTTACCTGCAGATTCTTAATGCATGAAGAATCACTACTGATAATCAAATCAAGAGTATTACTTCCTCTAGTTGCCTCCTGAACATGCTGATGTAGAAAACAATCATCTAATAAATCCACAAAAGCCTTGCTAGTGTGTGAGTGACCAGCCCCCAAATTCCAGTCAATATCTGGGAAATTAAAATCCCCCATTATAAGACTCTCTGATTTACTGGCCCACTCTATTTCCCTGTACAGTTTCTTATTATACTCATCAGAGTCATTAGGCCTATAGCACACTCCTACTCTCAATTTTGATCTCCCAATGCTTATGTCACACCAAACACCAAACTGACTCGACACTGCACTGTCCAGCAATGTCGACTGGCTTCACTTCCTTGGATTTTATGTATTTCTTAACTAATAGCATAACCCCTCCTCCCTTCCTATCCTGTCTATCCTTTCTGTAGACATTGTACTCCCCAAATTCCAGTTCTGCATTCCTTATATCTGTGTGACACCACGTCTCTGAAATCCCCACAGTATCTGCCTTTGATGTTTTGAGCAATACCTCAAATTCATTAAATTTATTTACTAAACGCAAATGGGTGGATACATGCACCTGTTCTTTTTCTTAGCTACCCTAACACCACCTATGTGTTTATTTGTACCCCAATGATTCCGAGCAGTCTCTGAAATATCCTGCATCTTATTTTCAAGGCTGCGGCTCATTCCAATAGAAGCAGTGCAAGAATCACTTTCACCTCTGCCAGTGGCTACTGTTAATCTATTAGTCCTTGTATCCCCCCCAATCTAGCAGTTTTCCGACTCACCTAACACTGCCTCGATAGCATCAGCAAACATTCTTGCACCCTTTCTATTTAAGTGTATCCCATCCCTGTAGAAGCAGTCTCTCCTGTTAAAAAAACACAGACCAGGCTGAAAAAAATTCTACCCCTTGAGCCTTGCACAATCCTTCCAGGGCCGAATTGATCGACAGGGCTCTCATCATATACTCCCTTCTATCGTGTCTGGGCAGAATTGCAGACACTTTCAAATTCAACCCTAATTCACGGCTTTTTTTCAACAGTGACCTGTACTTGTTAAGTAATTCCACCGGTCTCCTACTCTTAATATCATTAGTGCCAACGTGTACAACTATATCACCTTTTGTGCCCTTAAAAGATGATATCCGCTCTAGAACGTCATCAACCTTTGCCCCTGGCAGACATACCCTGGTCCTGTTCCACCTATCCTTTTTACAAAGCATGTTTATCTGACAATAGAGTCACCAACAACTACTAGTTCCTTTGGGACCAGTGCATTCTGCCTTGGGGGCTGCCCATTTGCGCGATGACCAATTGCAAGCTCTGGCATTGGTGTGGGCAGCTGAGCGCTTGATGGGCCCCTCACTTTTAATCCTTCGAGGGCATCCACCCTGTCCTTCAAGCTCTCATATAGGCCCATAACAATGCTGAGTTGTCACCTGATTTCCTTACACTCCTTGCATCGCGCACACACAAAGACATCCCCCATGGCAGTATCATGTCCCGTACCTGATTGCTCCACAAACATCAAGCAAGTAGTGCATTTTAATAGGCTGTGATTCAGAGGGCAACTCCCCCCCCCTCAGTTCTCCCCTGAGCCACAGCACTCCCATTAGCTTGAGCCTTTTGCTTTGCTGTCATGATTTCGATTTAATTTCAATAAAATTTCAGTTTTAGTACAAAATTAAAACCCTAAACTTATATCTCAACACAGTTATAATGCTATATTTATGTTTCAGTATCGAGTGTTATCTACGAAATCCCTTTATATAACTTCAGTATCAAGTTAAGTATTAATTATTTATTTTTTACTAATTATTTATGTTTTGTAACCCAAGTCGTTATATGTATAGTTAAAAGTAGCACCTTGCAGTAGCACACTGCCAGTAATGGCAGTGTGCTACTGCAACAGGATCTAGATAATTTGGGCCGATGGGCTAAGAAGTGGCAACTGAAGTTTAACCTTGACAAATGCAAAGTACTGCATATGGGTAGAAGTAACCCCAGAGAAACGTACCAACTGTGTGGTACTACACTTAAGGTGGTAGAAAATGAAAAAGACCTGGGAGTAATTGTGCAGTCAGATATGAAGTTTTCTGAGCAATGCAGACAGGCTGCCAGGGCAGGTCATGGGGTTTTGTCAATGATATATAGGAATTTTGCTAGCAGGGAGAAGGAGGTGATTGTCCCTCTGTATAAGGCAATGGTCAGGCCACGCCTTGAGTACTGCGTACAGGTCTGGAGGTCTCATTTTAGGAAGGATGTAGATTTACTTGAGCGTGTACAGAGAAGGGCAACAAGATTGGTGAGTGGAATGAAGGGATCCTCGTACCAAGAGAGGCTTAAGTTCTGCAAATTGCAGTGGCTGGAGACTAGGCACCTGTGAGGTGATCTGATTGAGGTGTATAAGGCCTTGTGGGCAGGAGCGGGAGTGCAGTAGCACACGCTCTTTGAGTAGACCGGGGTTCAAGCCCCTGACTGCTGAATACGGTCGATCTGCCAACCCGCACTGGACCAGCGTGGCAGATTAAGGTCCATTTCCCTCAGCATGAATTGTTGAGGAGGCTTCCATCCTGCAGTGGGTTGATAATGGCTGCACTTTACATTTAAGGCCTTGAATGGGTTGAGCACGCTGAATTCTGATGGGATCCTTCCACTTGTTCAGATTACGAACCTATGGGGGCATAAATTCAAATTAAGAAAGGACAAATGTAGAATAGATGTGCAGAAATTTGCCTTTAGCCAGCAGGTGGTTAATTGCTGGAACAAACTTCCATCTGTTGTTGTGGAAGTTGATAGGTTGAATAAATTTAAGGAGGAACTTAACAGGCATTTGGAGGGAATGGTGTGTTTTTTTTTTTTTTTTTTTTTTTGGCTGATGGTGCATAAGCTCATACACTTGCTTTCTTGCATCACATGCCACTACTACTACTACCTCTGTGTAACGAACTCCTTTTATAGCGATTTTTTTTTTTTTTTTTTTTTCCCCCAAGTTCCCTTGGAAATTACATTTAAAATAGTTTCTGTTGAGCGAAGAAAAGTTTCATATAACGAACAGCTTAGGAGAGACTTAACTGGGTATGCACTGTTCGCACTTCTGGCCTTAGGCAATTTAAGAAATTAGTGCTGCTGCTGACCAAGAATTAAGAGAGCTGAAGGGATTACCATTCTACAGTGATACCTGTAAAACTTATCTGACCACCTGTCCCACATACGGAGAAGTTTTGCTGGTCAACAGTGAGCAGATTAAGGGGTATTCCCAATGGGATCTGGTCCACCTACTGCAATGGTGTCCAACCTTTTCCCAATACAGGGGCCATATTCAAAGTTGGATTTCTTTCAGGGGCCGCACTGAGTGATTCGAGAAAAATTAATGTGTTACATTTTCCATATCTTGTTACTTGCAAAAGAAAGTTTCTGTTTTCATGTTACCATTTTTTATTTTCAGGCTATATATAAAAAATGCAAATTCCCAACACATGTAACAAATCTATGTCACTAATTTATTTTTTAGATTTTATTAAAATTATAAAAATATGACTTTCTTTTGTTTTTCAAAAAAAAAAAACCTTACTTTTGCCTTTAAATGCTCACTTTAGAAAATTTACAACCTGAAAGGATCACTCTTAAGGTGAATAAATAAAAATAATGATACATCTAAAATTGAAAATATTCGAAAATTTTATTAAGTACAATACATGATTACATTTACTAAATAAAACAATTAATGAGAAAATTTTTTTGATAATTAACGAAATTTAAAATGCTGTTTTAGTTCACTTTCTACACGGGCCATAGGTTGACACCACTGTGAATCAACTGTAAACACCCCATTTAAGAATTAGGAGAGAGTGATTTTCTTTTACCCTGAAAAATAATCATCTGTTGTTTCGCAGAAGTGCGTTATCCACATTTTTTCCATAAATTTTTCCTATCTCTGTTTACATGGTCGCAGTAGCTGAATATCCAAATGACACCAACATTTTGGACAGTTTCAAAAAAAAAAGAAAAGAAAAGAAAAAAATTCAAATTTAAAAACTAGTGACAATATCAATGACGAGAGAAGGGAAATGAGGACAGCGAAGGCATTACACCTTCTAAACACGAAATATTGGCATTTGGTAAGAATGAAGTTAGAAAATTGTCAATTAGGCATCAGTTATATGAAAGAGGTACAATTAGTGCATTTCGGAAATACCTAATCAAAAAGACAGTTTCGAAAAAATTGAAGAGCATTTGATGAACACTGAGTATGATACCAATTTCATCGAGTGAATGTGAATGAGAATTTTCACAAATGGATCTGATTGTCGGCCCAACCAGTGCTTCGTTGATGACAAAAACAATTTTTTCACTACTATTTCTTGAAATTGTAGCCCCACCGCTTACACACTTCGATCCTGCTGGATTAAAGCAAATATGTGGATTCTTGGCCGCTTTGGAAACGTCATTCAGCAACATACACAAACAGTAAGAAAAGAAGTTGGCATAGTGTGTTGGATGGGAACTCAATAAAAATTTGGAATATTCTATAAAAACTTTATTATGAAATTATTTTTACTTATTTTTTACACATTTTACTTATTTTTTATATACTTGAATAATAAATTTATGCTTAATAAACTGTGTGTTAATATACTTCATTTGTTCTTCTTATTCCAAAACATTACTATTACAATAACAATATCAGGAAATAATTTTTCACGTCCTTTTAATTTTCAATATTCCCTGAGAGCAAAGAATGAGTACTGGCACCTATTTTTTTTTACAAAAGAAAGCACTGCATATTAATAATATAAATACAAAAATAATATAATATAAAATAAAATATAATATAATGTAATATATATATATAATAAAAATATAATGTAAAAAAATATAAAAAATAATAAGTATAAATCCATATTGAATACTCAGATTTTATTTTTCTCTATTTGATGTTGAATCTTCCTCTGTAAATTTATTGTTAACATGATAACACCCAGTTGTTTATTATTTTAATATTATTACTTTTAAAGTGCTGTACATACATGTTTTTGGTTGTTCATGTGTAGCCTCATTATTTTTTACTTATTTATTTATTTATATATATATATAACGGCCTCCGTAGCCGAGTGGGCAGGAGCGGGAGTGCAGTAGCACACGCTCTTTGAGTAGACTGGGGTTCAAGCCCCTGACTGCTGAATACAGTCGATCTGCCAAACCGCACTGGACCAGCGTGGCAGATTATGGTCCATTTCCCTCAGCATGAATTGTTGAGGAGGCTTCCACCCTGCAGTGGGTTGATAATGGCTGCACTTTACTTTTTTTTTTATATATATATATATGTATATGTACGTATGTTTTTTCACTTCTATTCTTTTACTGTCTATATTAATGCCCTAAACCAGGGGTCCCCAAACTTTTAGAGAAGCGGTCCACATATGAATTTTCGGAATATTTGGCGGGCTGGAGAAAATTCCTAATTACTGAAAATTACATTCTCTGCATAACTTTAATAAAGTTATGTAGAGAAACAAATTTTATACCTATTTTTATATTTACAATTTTATATCTACAGATTCAAAAATAAATCGATGAATATGTAATATAAAATATACCAGTCTGTTAATATCAAATTTTAATTATTACTTATTTATTGTACTAATCACAAAAATATAATTGGTAATAACAACAAAATTATAATTAATGCGATGAATGTGGTTGTTTAGTGCGACTAAGTTTTGTAATATCAGGTTTTGAAGTTCTTGTTCCAATTCTTAAAAAGTCATGTAAATGCGGGTCAGTTAGATGGGATCGTATTTTTGATTTTACATATTTCGTTTTTGAAAAGGTCTGCTCACATATATATCTACTTCCAAAAATTGTGTAACATTGCAAAATTTTTAATTTTTGGTTAATCTGACTCAGATGTTGAATAAAATTGAATTAGATTTTCATTTTTAAATATTGTATTCAGTGCATCATTAGATTGAATATCTATCAACTCTAATTGTAAATTCTCATCAGCATTGTTGACAGGTACGTCAAATGGATTTTGAAATAGTTCAAACACCTTTTGAATTATTTTTAAAATCAGAAAATCTAGCCGCAAAATTTTCCTGCAACAAACAACATTTTGAATAAAATTTTCAGTTGAAAAATTACAACTAGGCATATTTTTAGATAAATTATTGTAACATGGAAAATGTGAAAAATTATTCCAAAGTATCCAAATTATTCCAAAGTTCCAAGGTGATCTGATAGAGGTGTATAAAGCCTTGAATGGTTTGAGCATGCTCAATGCTGATGGGATTCTTTCTCTTGCTCAGAATAATCACCTGAGAGGGCATAAATTCAAATTGAGGAAAGACAGATGTAGGATAGATGTGTGGAAATTTGCCTATAGCCAGTGTGTATTTGGTTGGTGGAACAGACTTCCATCCCTTGTTGTGGAAGTTGATAGCCTAAATAAATTTAAGGCTCAGCTGGACAGGTATTTCGAACGAACGGGGAGGTGTGAAGTTGAATTTTTTTTTTTTTTTTTTTTTTTGGCTGATGCTGCATAAGCTTGCTTTCTTGCATCATATGCCTCTACTAATGCTAATGCTAAAATAGTGGACTTTTAAATAACTTCAGTTTTGTTTCAAATGCTTTGACATTATAATACAATTCAATGACAAGTTTGTCTCATCCTTATAATTTCATATTAAGAAAATTCAGGTGTTCACATATATCTGTTAAAAAGACAAGGTTCCACAACCATTTGAGATCTGACAGTTCCAGAACAGGTTTCAATTTTTTTTTCATAAATAGATCTATTTCGATCTATTTTAAGTTAAAAAAATCGCTTCGACATGTTACCGCAACTCAACCATTGTACTTCAGTGTTGTACAACAAATCACCGTATTCAGCCTCAATAGTTTCAAGAAAATTTTTGAATTGCCAATGATTCAGACCAGCCTTGCGAATAAAATTTACTGTTGATGTTACAGTTGACATGACTGAATCTATGCCTAAACATTTTCTGCACAAAGACTGCTGGTGAACACAAAATATATAACAAAATATTTGTTATATATTTTGTGTTCTGTGAACCACTCTTGAACAATACCAGCAATGTGGCAGGAGTGTCTCTGCTACTAAAGGACAGAGACACTCGTGCCATAATGGATAGATAGTTATTAGCATTCAGAGTGCAGTCTAGAAGGGTATGATGGCCCAATGAAATTGCATTGGTTTTTTAATATTTTTACTCTCAAGATATTTATCAAGCTGACCCATGAACCCAATTTTAGTACCAACCATATTTTTATTGCCATCCATCATGATCGCTGATAGCAAATCCCAATTCAATTTGAGGCCGTCAATTGCTTCTGACACACTCAAAAATATATTTTCATCTGTTGTTGTAGCTTTTTAATGCAACTAGCTCTTCAGTTACTGAAAAATTTTGATTTACACCTTGGATATAAATTAGTAATTGAACTGTATGGCTTGAATCTTCACTCTCATCAATTGCTATTGAAAAATGTAGGAGTTCACAAACTTTTTCTATGAGTTGATTTTGAACATGAGCTCCTAAATCTTCTGTTGTTGACCTTGAAAAGTTTGGGTTAATTCTTGTTTTTTCTTCCACAAATCTTGAAATTTACTATAATTTGAAGAATGTTTTGTGGTGTAGTGACGTTTCACATTATATTCCTTGGACACTTACAAGGCTTCATTGCAAATAAGACATGTTCAAGTATCATTGAGCAGTGCAAAAGAATAATTAATTGGCCACCACTCATTAAAAATGCGACCCTCAGCATCAACTTTTCTTTTTTTTGACACAATTTTTATGGTCTCACTGGAATGGAAAAAAAAAAAAAAAAAACTTGTGAATATTGAAGTAAGCATTGACATGTCTTAAAACTTTATGAAATATTTTAACATAAAGGTTATTATTATATTCATATTACTCTTATATCACATGACATTAATAATATAGTTTATTAAGCTGTTTGCCTATTAAACTACATTATTATAATATTTAAAATTTGTATTTAAATTTTAAATATTATATATTTTTATATTTAAAATTTTATATTATAATATAAAACTATATTATTAATCATGATATAGTTTAATAAGGTGATGTTTCGGGTATCTTATCATTTACCCATCATCAGACCATGTTGTGGGAAGAACAGAAAGGGCTACAAATTTGAATATTTTAGGATATTACAATTACTATTACCAATAATACAATTGCACTTACCAATATTACAATTTTAAAATGACAATTCTAAAGTATTAAGTTTTTTTAATTGCTATTACAGTAGAAAACAGGAAATTTAAGTAATACAGAGAGATTAAATTCATACCTGCCGACAGCCTCTTCTTGCCGATGCTACCAGAAACTTTATGTGCATACAGGCTGCCAGCAGTTAATTTATAGCAGAGGGATTAACTACATTAATCAATAGGATAGTGTCATGTTTTTATCTTGCATCCAGGATTCTTTGTAGTGGAAGCATAGGGTGACCTTTGCTCCCATACTCTGTACATCAGGGTTGGCATGCAGGCTGGCAAGGGATTAGGAAATCCCTAATTACTGTTTCTAGTGCCTATTGCTATTTAATGACAGGGTCAAGATTAAAGGATTATTTTAACAATCTTTCAAAGAATAGCTTTAAGTGAAAATAACAGAATTAATATCAAACAGGACTAAGCAGATGACACAGAGTCAACACTATTAATCAACCGATGAACGTTAAAATAATCTGTAAAATGTGTTTTTCATAAATTTTATTGTGGTCTAATATAAACATTAATTTTTATGATCTAATTGAAATATCCGTGGGCCTGATAAAATTCTTTCGCGGGCTGTACAAATTGGAGCAGTGTGGCATTGGAGGCAAATTGCTGCTATGGATAAGAGGATGGTTGAGTGGCAGAAGACAGAGAGTGGTAATCAATGGACACTGCTCAATGTGGACTAATGTTATTAGTGGAGTTCCTCAGGGTTCAGTGTTGGGTCCGTTGTTGTTTTCGGTGTTTATGAATGATATTGATGATGGGATATCAAGTTTAATGTCCAAGTTTGCAGATGATACAAAAGTTGGCAGGGTTGTTAAGGACACTACTGACGCTATGCTGCTGCAACAGGATCTGGAAAGGTTGAACAGATGGGCTGAGAGGTGGCAAATGAAGTTTAACATTGACAAATGTAAAGTACTACATATGGGAAACAGTAACCCCAGAGCAACGTATCAACTCTGCGGTACTACACTGACAGTGGTGGAGAATGAAAAGGACCTGGGGGTAATTGTGCAGGCAGATATGAAGTTCTCTGAGCAGTGCAGACGAGCTGCAAGAGTAGCTCATGGTGTCTTGTCAATGATATACAGGAATTTTTCTAGCAGGGATAAGGAGGTGATTATTCCCTTGTATAAGGCAATGGTTAGGCCACATCTTGAGTACTGTATACAGGTCTGGAGGCCTCATTTCAAGAAGGATGTAGAGCTGCTGGAACGGGTACAGAGAAGGGCAACAAGATTAGTGAATGGAACAAAGGGTTGCTCTTACGAAGAAAGGCTTAAGTTTTGCAAATTACAGAGTCTGGAGACTAGGCACCGGCGAGGTGATCTGATAGAGGTGTATAAGGCTTTGAATGGTTTGAGCATGCTCAATGCCAATGGGATTCTTCATCTCGCTCAGAATAATCACCTGGAGGGCATAAATTCAAATTGAGGAAGGACGGATGTCGGATAGATGTGCAGAAATTTGCCTTTGGCCAGCGGGTGGTTGGTTGGTGTAACCAACTTCCATCACTTGTTGTTGAAGTTGATAGCCTAAACAAATTTAAAGCTCAACTGGACAGGTATTTCGAACGAACGGAGGGGTGAAATGGGAGTGGTGTGTGTTTTTTTTTTTTGGCTGATGCTGAATAGGCTTGCTTTCTTGCATCATATGCCTCTGCTAATGCTAATGTAGTTTGGGGATCCCTGCTCTAAACCCTTCTGGCAAGTTGGCTGTTTTGGGGGATGCCTTTTGTTACTGGTTTGGTTCTGTGTGTGTGTGTGTTTGGTTCTTCATTTGTACTTGTGACTTGCTCTGGAAATATATGGATTGTTATGTTCTTCAATCCAACCTGTTCCAGCCCTATTACTTGTGTTGCTGTGTAAGTGTCACTGTTTGTGAACAGTGACACACACACACAGCTGCAGAATGCCACATTCAGAACATCTGCTAACCTTCCCCCCACTTAAACCAACTTATTTATATGCTCTGTACAGTCAAAACTTTATAACAACCTATCTAATTGTGGGTGTGTTCTCTTGCCACCATTACTGCTGCCACACACAATGAGGCTGGACTCTGTAAGGCCTCTGAATGTTGAGGAGGTATGTTGTACACATCACCAGAATTGCATCCTGTAAATCTGCATTAGTCCATGTCAGAAGATCCAAATGCCAAATCTGTTGATTCAAGTAATCCCAGAGGTATTCTATGGGATTCATATTTAGAAAATTCAGGAGTCGAGGCAGTAACCGGAAGTCAGTTTTGTTTTTATGTTTTGTATTCTATGGGATTCGTACCTAGCAAATTCAAGGGCTGAGGTAGTACCCAGAAGTCAGTTTTATGTTCTGTGAACCACTCTTGAACAATACCAGCAATGTGGCAGGAGTGTCTCTGCCCCTTAGTGACAGAGACACTCCTGCCATAATGGATAGATAGTTTTTAGCATTCAGAGTGCCGTCTAGAAGGGTATGATGGCCCAATGAGATTCCCAGAAACCCAGAAAATCCCTCATACCAAAACACTGCTACCATCTGCCTGTTTCTGTAGGACCAGGACATCAGAGTGATTCTTCTACACTGTTTGTCATAATTTTTTTTTTTTTTATGAAAACTCCAAACATGAAAGGTATCAAAACCTATAGTACTTAGTACCGTGAATGAGTTGAAGGAGGAGTATGGGGAGGGGATGCCGGAACCTTTGTTCTAGAAATGTGGGTTTCACCACTTCAAGCCTTCAATAAGCATAATGGTGGTATTCCACCGGCTGATGAGAGCCATCTACCACCTAGGGTGTCCCTCCATCAGCATAGTAGGAAATGAGATTTATTGGAAAAGACATTTTTCCAGTCGTCAGTGGTCCAATGACATTGTTCAGATGCAAACTTTATCTGCTCCAGAGGTCCATATAGTAGTTGTAGTAATAGTAGTAGTGACAAATGATGCAACAAAGAAATATAAAGTATCAGCCAAAAAAAATGCACCCTTCATCCATCCATACACTCCAAGAATTTGCTTAGTTCTTCCTTTAATTTATTCGAACCATCCACTTCCACAACTTCAGATGGAAGCCTGTTCCAACGATCAACCACCAACTGACAAATTGCCACACATCTATCATACAACCATCCTTCCTCAACTTAAATTTATGCTCACTCATGTGTGTAGTCTCAGCAAGAGGAAGAATGCCATTCACATTCAACTTACTCAATCCATTCACCGCCTTAAATCATTTCATTAATTATTCTGAATCAATTAATTCAGATCACCCCGCAGGTGACTTAGTCTCCAGATGCTGCAATTTGCAGAACTGAAGCCTGTCTAGGTATGTTATAGGCCTAATTACTCTGATGAGTACAATGAACAACTGTACAGGGAAATAGAGTTAGCAAGTAAATCAAATTGTCTTTTAATGGGGGATTTTAACTTCCCTGATATATACTGGCACTTGAGTGGATCAATCACTCACTAGCAAGACTTTTGTGGAATTATTGGTTTTCTCACAGTATCATGTTCGAAAGGCAACCGGAAGGAGTAATACTCTTGACTTGATTGTCAGCAGTAATTCTTCATGCATTAAGATTCTGCAGATTGGTGGCAGTGATCACAGTGTACTGATTTGGGATTTACTTAAAGATGCGACTACCATTAGGGGTAAAGGGAAGGGTTTTTGCTTTCTTAAAGGTGACTACAGTGATTTGTTAAATTCTCAGAATAAATTCTATCCAGTGGGACCAACTGATGATGTTACCAACAGCAAATCTAAATGGGAAATATTCAAAGAATTAATCTTGGAAGCTGCTAGGCTTTTCATACCGTGAAATACTGTTCAATGTTTAGGCCTAAATGGATGTCAGGTGAACTAATGAGACTCGTGGCAGAGAAGAAAAATGTATGGGATGCATATAAAATATCAGGAGACACAGATGCCAATGGTAGATATAAGATTGTCTGTAATCAAGTCACAAAAGACATTAAGCAAGCAAAGGCAGATTACGAGAATCTTTGGCAAACAATGCAAAGAAAAACAGTAAAGACTTCTTTACTTATTTAAACTCTAGAAGGAATGAGAAGAATTGTATTGGACCACTTGACATTGACAGTTCGATTGTTGATGAACCTGCTGAGGTAGCTGACAAACTGAATTGAGTATTTAGCATCTACATTCACACATGAGGAGGTCTGTAGGGAAGTGGAGGCCAGAAGCTTATCAAACTCTGGCAGGGAGCTAAATGATTTGGTCGCAACTGGGAGAAAAGTGAAGGAGAAATTGTTGAAATTGAACATAACAGAGACACTGGGGTGGAATGGATCTATCCACTTATAAAAAAGAAACAGCAAAGGAAGTAAACAAACAGTTATCCATAATTATGAATGGTTCCTTGGACTCAGGGGAGTTACCCATGTACTGGAGGTGTGCAAATGTATCCCCAATTCACAAAGGGGATCGAAGGGTGACGCGAGTAATTACACACGTTAGTCTAATTTTGTTCCAGGGAAATTAGTGGAGTCACTGGTTAAGGAAGCAATGCAGGATCATCTAGACAAGACTGCAGTTATAGTTCAGACACAGCATGAGTTTGTTAAGGGGAAGTCTTGTCTGACAAATTTGATTGGATTCTATGATGCATTCACAAAGAACTGAATGCAAAAAATAATTTTGATATCATATACTTGGATTTTAGGAAAGCGTTTGATACCGTGGCACATGGATGATTACTGTACAAATTGTAGTAGTATAGCATTTAAGGCAAGTTGCTACAATGGATAAAAGGATGGTTGAGTGGGAGAAGACAGAGCGTGGTTATCGATGAACACTGCTCTTCACAGATTAATGTTATTAGTAGAGTTCCCCAGGTTTCAGTCCTGGGCCCATTGTTGTTTTGTGTATTTATCAATGATATTGATGAAGGTATATCAGGGTTAATGTCTAAGTTTGCAGACTATATAAAGGTTGGCAGGGTTGTTAATGACAGTAATGATAGCACGCTACTACAACAGGATCTGGAAAAGTTGACAAATGTAAAGTACTGCATGTGGGTAGCAGTAAACCCAGAATAACGTATCACTACTACACTCAGGGTAGTAGAGAATGAAAAGGTAAAAAAAAAAAAAAAGGTAAAGTGCAGCCATTATCAACCCACTGCAGGATGGAAGCCTCCTCAACAATTCATGCTGAGGGAAATGGACCACAGTCTGCCACGCTGGTCCAGTGCGGGTTGGCAGGTTGACCGTATTCAGCAGTCAGGGTCTTGAACCCTGGTCTACTCAAGGAACGTGTGCTACTGCACTCCCGCTCCTGACCACTCAGCTACCTGGGGGTAACTATGCAGTCAGATATGAAGTTTTCTGAGCAGTGCAGACAGGCGGCAAGAGTAGCTTATCGTGTCTTGTCAATCATATACAGGAATTTTTTTAGGAGGGATATAGGGGTGATTGTACACTCGTAAAAAGCAGTGGTCAGACCATACCTTGAGCACTGTATTTTTTTTTTTTTTTTTTTTTTTTTTTATGTAAACCCCAATCACGAGAGGTATTATAACCTATAGTACTTAGTACCATGCTTGGGTTGGAGGTTGAGAAGATGAAAGAAGATATTCGTTGACATTGGACTTGAACTTCTGTAGACTGTAATTTTCAGGAAATACGTATGAAAGAAGGTTGTTCCAGAAAACAGCAGTTGAATGAATAAACGAGGAAGATGAAAAGTTGGTTCTGTAAGTTTGAAGCTGGACAGTAAATGGATGTTGGCTGGTGGCGGCACATGTTCAGACTGTTTTGAAAGAGAGAGCTGGAATTATAGAAGCCAATTCAGAAGAAGTGCCCATGGAAGTATCTGTAGAAGAGGCATGCAGCAGAAACAGCGAGTGGAGAGACTCTGTTAAAGATGAATCATTAATTAACCTAACTGCCCTCTTCTGAATGGAATCAAGAAGCCTGAGAGAGGTTTTGGGGGCACCACCACAGATGTGGGAACAATATTCCATGGCAGGGTGGATTTGCGATTCATACAGAGTGAGCAGCTGTTATGAAGAAAAGTAATGCTGAGAGCGAAAGAGAAAACCAAGTTTTTTAGATGCAGAGGAAGCAATATTTGTAATGTGCTTGTGCCAAGAGAGATTTGAAGTAAGGGTAATCCCCAAAAGAGATATATTGTTTTGCCTAGAAATCGGAGTGTCACTAAAGATAAGCATAGGAGCAGAAGAATCCTTTTTGCGTGATATAAGACAAGACTGAGTTTTAGAAGGGTTGAAATCAACTAAGTTGTCTTTACCCCACTGGAGAATTATCTGAATATCGACATTTAAGGAATTGGTTGCAGAATTTCAAGAAGTTGAAGCTGATTGAGCAGGGCAAAGTTTCTCAAAATGGAAAGTAGAATGCAATGTGCTATCATCGGCAAAACAACGGATAGGATTTCCAGTCAATGGAAGAAGGTCATTAATATACAAAAGGAAAAGTGTGGGGGAAAGAACTGAACCTTGGGGGACACTGGCATTAGTGGAGAAGTTAGAAGACAGAGACCCTCAGTGGAAGACAGCTACCATCACACTCAGTGAGCAGTCAGAGAGAAAACCGGATAACCAATTACTAAAAACAGTTGGCAAACCATAAGATGGAAGCTTGTTTAGAAGACCTATATGCCAAACACGATCGAAAGCCTTTGAGATTTCAAGAGCAACTACTTGTGTTTCACCGAACCTTTCCATTGAATTAGTCCATAAATGGGTAACATAAGCCAGAATATCACCAGTGGATCAACATATATACGGAATACATACTGGCGATCGTTGATCAGACGGAAGGTTTCTAAGTAGTTTAAGAGTTGGTGGTTAATTGATTTCTCCATTACTTTAGAAAGAGTAGAAGTAATTGCAATGGGACGATAATTGGATGGGAGGGATTTGTCACCCTTTTTAGGAACTGGCTGGATATGAGCAAATTTCCAAGCAGAAGGAAAAACACGTTTTGAATAAGAAAGTGAAAAAAGCGGCAAAGAATAGGAGTAAGTTCAGGAGCACAGGTTTTGAGAACAAGTGGAGAAATACCATTAGGACCTGGAGCTTTCTTAGCATCAAGATTCGTCAAAATCCATCTGACATCCTTTTGACGGAAGACCACAGGAGGCATTGAATGGAGCATTGTTGGAAATGGTGGGAGCTGTTTTTCAAGATCATTAATACATGAGTTGGAAGGAAAATTGGATGCTAGCAGGTCAGCTTTTTCCTTGGCTGAAGTGACAACAGAACCATCTGGTTTTGACCGAGGCGGGAGCAATGATGGGCAAAAGTTGCGGCGAATAGCTTTGGCAAGAGACCAGAATGGTCAGCTATCATTAGGGCAAGAAGCAAGTTTTCTACTCTTAGCCTTTTCAAAATCTAGTTTGGACTGATTAATAACTGCTTTACAATTTTTGCGAGCTTTGGTGTAGGCAGAAAATGAAACTGAAGAATTGGAAACAAGCCAATTATGATATGCAGCTTTCTTCTCTTGAACAGCCTTAGGACATTTATTGGAAAACCAAGGTTTAGATAAAAGATGAGATTTTCAAGTGAAGTGTGGAATAAAGGATTCCATTCCTACAAGAATAATTTCACTCACACAATCTGAGCAAATGTTGACACCTGAAGTTTTGAAACAGTAATCCAACCAAGGAAAAGAAGAAAAGAAATCTCGCAGTACATCCCATTTTGCATTCTTGTAATGCCAAACAACACGAGGTTGGGAATAGCCATGAGATAAAGGCTCCATCGGAGAAGAGACAATCACCAAGTTGTGATCTGAAGTTCCTAAAGGACCTCTCACTTCTACCGTGTACTTAGAAGGGTTGTTTGTGAGAAAAAGATCAAGCGTGTTGGCTGTATGATTAGGATTGTCCAGTATTCTTGTTGGTAAATGAACAATCTGTGCAAGGTCATTAGTAATTGCAAAAGCCTCAGCATCTCAACCAGCTGGGTCAGTGTGACGAAAACGGAAGCCAGCTGGAGTTGTGAACATTTAAAATCACCAAGGAAAATTACCCCACTGTTAGGAAAGTTGGACTGGAGAAAGTCAAGTTGCAAAGAGAGGAGGTCAAAGAGCTCCAAGTGATTAGTGGAGTTGGGAGAACGGTAGAGACAACAGATGAATTTGACACAGTGAGGTAGAGATTTTAAGCTAGAGAAGATCAAAGGGAAGAGATTCCAAATTGCCAAGTCTCTGACAGGGAATATCAGAAAAGACATATGCACAAGTACCACCTTTGAGGTGAAACGAATCATACAGTGAATAATTTGGGCATCTGAGATGAGCAGTAGTTGAATCAACCGACAACTGAGATTCTGTCAGAAAAAGTACATTGGGTTTGGCAGACTGCAAGTGGAAATGGACATCGTTGAGATTAGAATTGAGACCACGTATATTTGTGAAATGAATTAGGAAGTGCTTGGGAGGTTTAGATCTTTTCGCAGATAAGCTTGCTCTATTAGTTTGACAATTCATGGTGTATTCAATAGTAAGAAAAAGTGGGTGGGACATGCCGTATGAAGTAATGAAATTTTTGGATATGGCGTACACATGGTAAGAATATACCCAGATCCTTGACATAACGTGGCCTCGACAATGCTCCCCGCATACACACTACTCGGACTCCCTCCAGTCACTATCTGGCAGAGTAGAGGTAGCAAGATTATACACTAGCTGATCCAGAAGCCTCCTAGAGAGTTACCAGTAGGTTTCGGTCTGGTGTACTAACTAGCAGCTGACCTGCGGACACCGTTTTAGAGCTGTTCCTTCGAAATATAAGGAATATTGGATCTCGCCACAATGTTCATCATAACCTCAAAAGTCATCAATCATACTGCATGATGGAAGAGATAGGGAAGGGTTGACCAGAACTTATCTCTAGAGACTAAACATGGGTTTCACCACTTCAAGCCTCCAATAAGCAAAGTGGTGGTATTGCACCGGTTGATGAGTCATCTGCCACCTAGTACTGCATGGTAACATAGAGGAGCGAGGTGTGGGTACCACACCTCGACCCCTGCTTACCTTGGTTCACACCTGGGTGGTCACCCACCATGTACTTGTGCATGGAGGTTATACCCAAGATTACTAACAGTCCCACCATCATGAAAGTGCAAGCAGAGGATTTGACTGTCACAGACCGTCCGGACTTCGCCAAAATTGGGTCCACTTGACTTGAGTGTCAACCAAATATCAGTTCCATCAGCGTTTTAGACTCACAGGTAGCAAGTACAGCTTGTCTGGCATATCTGAGGGAATTTCCCTGACAACCTCAAGGACCAATATAGGTCTGGTATACAGGCATACAGGTCTAGAGGCCTCATTTTAGGAGGAAGGATGTAGAACTGCTGGAATGACTACTGAGAAGATCAACGAGATTAGTGAGTGGAACAGAGGATTGGTGTTAACCAAGAAAGACTTAAGTTCTGAAAATTGCAGCTTCTGGAGATTAGGCACCTGTGAGGTCATCTGATTGAGGCGTATAAGGCCTTGAATTGATTGAGCAAGCTCATTGCTAATGGCATTCTTCTCTTGCTCAGATTAATCACCTGAGGAGACATGAATTCAAATTTTTCGAAAGACAATTGTAGAATAGATGTGCAGATATTCACATTTAGTCAGCAGGTGGTTGATAGTAGAAGCAAACTTCCATCTGTTGTAGTTGAAGTCAGCAACTTAAATAATTTCAAGGCAGAACTAGACAAACATTTTGAGTGAATGGATGGGTGAAATGGGTACGGTTTTTTTTTGTTTTTTTTTTTTTTTTCGGCTGAAGCTATATAAGCTTGCTTTCTTGCATCATGTCTCTACTAATGCTAAAACTCCATGAGATGCCCTGGCAGCATGTCTCCACCTCTCTGAATAATCCATAACTGACTGCAAAATTACCTCCAGGACTTTTTCATTTGCCACTATCCTGAGTATAATGCCACACAGTTGATAAGTTACTGCTACTGTATGCAGTATCTTGCAGTGTTAAACATTTGCCAGTGTTAAACTTCAACTGCCATTTCCAAGCCTGTCGACCCAATTTTCCTAGTTCTAGATTGCTGTCATTAACCACCCTGCCAACCTTTGCATCATCTGCAAACTTTGACATTAAGCATGATCCATCTTCATCAATATCATTAATAAATATTGAAAACAACAGTGAGCCCAGCACTGATCCCTGAGGGGGCATCCACTAATAACATTAGTTCAGAAAGAGCAGTGCCCATTGATTACTATTATTTGTCTTCTACTTAATCATCCCTTTTTCTTTAGAAATAACTTGCCCTTAATGCTACATTGCTCCAGTTTATACTGCAGTCTTTTATATGCAACAGTATCAAAAGTCATCCTGAAATCCAAGTATATGATATGAAAATAATTTTTTGCATCTAGTTCCTTGGTCACTGCATAATTGGTAACCTATCATATTTGTTAGACAAGACCACTATTTAACAAATCCATGCTGTGACTGCAGTATAATTGCATTCCTGTCCAGATGGTCCTGCATTACTTTTTTAACCCGTGACTCCAATATTTTCCCAGGAACAGATGTTAAGCTAACAGGTCTGTAATTATTCATGTCACCTTTTGATTCCTCATTTATGAATTGGGGATATATTTGCACATCTCAAATCCATAGGGACCTCACCTGAATCCAAGGATGCTCTCATAGTAATTTTGCTAAATGGTTGCTTCTCTCCTTTGTTGCCTGTCTTAATACAATTGAATAGATCCCATACACCCCAGGCACCTTTTTTATGTTTAGCTTGAACAATTTCTCTTCCTCTTTACTTTTATTTATCACAAAGTCATTAGCTTCCCTTTAGAGTTTCATAAACTTTTGGCATTCCCTCTCCTAAAGAATTCCTCATGTGTGTAGACTCAAAATAATTATTTAATTTTTGTAAGCAACCTCAGCAGGGCATCAATAGTTAACCTATTGAGATTAAGTGGCTCAATGTCATTCAACCCCTTCCTTCTACTGTTAATATAAGCGTAAAAATCATTGCTGCTTTTCTTTCCATTCTTTACCAGAGACTTCTCATAATCTTTGCCAGACTTCTCTGCCTTAGCTTGCCTAATCTCCTTTGTGACTTGATTCCAGAATAATTTATATGTACCATAGGTTTCTGTATTATCACCCGATAATTTATATGCATTCCACACATTTTTTTTTCTCTCTGCCACAAGTCTTATCAGTTCATCTGACATCCATTTAGGTGTAAGCCTCAAACAATATCCTTCATTGGATTAAAAGGGGCTTACATCTGGTGAGTATGGGCTTGCCAAACCCAGGGTCCTGAGCTGGATATCATCATTCTTCTCTCTCTCTCTCTCTCTCTCTCTCTCTCTCTCTCTCTCTCTCTCTCTCTCTCTCTCTCTCTCTCTCTCTCTCTCTCTCTCTCTCTCTCTCTCTGGGTAGGGTAACTTGGGAATTTTTTTTGGCTGGTGCAGCATAAGCCTCAGGCTTCCTTGCACCATATGACTAATAAAAAGTCTGGTAGCTTCTATGATTGCTTCCCTTTTAGAATTTGCTGTTGGTAACATCATCAGTTGATCCCACTGATGAATTTAGAATTTCAAAACTGTCTGAGACCACTGTAGTTGCCCTTACAAAAGCAGAAGCCTTTCCTTTACCCTTGACAATGTTATGTCTTTAAATAAATTCCACTTTAGTACACTGTGATCGCTGTCACCCAGTGGGTCATTTACCACTCTATTTCTCTGTATACTCATCACAGTCATTACATCTATAACACACTCCTACTTTCAATTTTGTTTTCCCAGTGCTTATATTACACTAAACTGACTCACTATTTCACTGCTCACCCATGTCGACTGGTGCACTGCCTTAGATTTAATATGCTTCTTAACTAAGAGCATAACCCTTCCTGTCCTGTCAGTTCTACCTGTATACATTGTAATTCCCATATTCGAATTCAGCAATTATGTATTGGTGAGTGTCTCTGTAATCCCTACAATGTCTGCATTTGATGACTTAATCAGGTATTCAAATTCATCAAATTTATATACAATGCTCCTAGCATTAGTGTACATGCAAGTATACATGCACGTGTTCTTACTCTTAGTAACCCTTACACAGTCCATGTATTTATTTGTTCCATGATCACCCACAGCAAGACCTGAAGTCATAGACACCTTGCTTTCTAGGCTGCTGAATTTTCCAATAAAAGCAGTGCAAGATTCACTGTAACATCTTCTGCAACTCTAGTTAATCTATTGAACTGTGTGTATCCCCAAGCTAACAGTTTTCTGGCCAACCTCACTGCATCAATAGTATCAGCAAATATTCTTGCACACCTTCTATTTATGTGTATCTCATCCCTGTAGCATAGACGACGCTGAGAAAAATTCCAGACCATGAACCTTGCACATTCTCTCCAGGGCCGACTTGATTAACAAGGCTCTCAATTTGTCTGGATGGAATTGCAGACACTTTCAAATTCATTCCTAACTGTGACCTTTTCTTAACATTGTCCTGTATTTATTAAGTTAGTCCTTATATCTCCTACTCTTAATTTCATTAGTGACAGTGTGTACAACAATATCACCTTTTGTGTCCTTAAAATATGATGTCTGCCCTACATCATCTACTTTTGCTCCTGGCAGACATATCCTAGTCCTACTCCACCTATCCTTCTTGCACAATATATTTCCATTTCTCTGACAATAAATCAACAACAATAACCACCTCCTGTGTAAACCAAAGCATTGGAGATTGCTGCTATGTTGCCAGATGCACAAGTGTGAGCTCTGCCATTGAGGTAGGCAGCTTAGTGCTTGTTTGGCCTCCCATTTTAATTCCTTCCAGATCTACCCTACTCCTCGAACTTTCATAAATGCCCATCAGAATGCTGAGTTGGTGCCTACGTTCTTCACACAGTCTCTCTCTCTCTCTCTACACTGAATGTACACAACTTGCAAAATGTGTTAGGATGTGACTCATAGGACAATCGGCCACTTTGGTTGTCGCCCGAGCCACAGCGCTCATTCTACTCTGTGCGTGTTGGTTTGCTGCTCTAGTCTGGAGCATGATTTCTGTATAAATAGTTTAATTGATTAATTGACAGTAATACAGTAAGCTAATAGATTCCCAAATGCTGTAATGCATATTACACTATCAAGTTTTACGTTATACCTTACACTATCAAGTTTTACGTTATACCTTACACTATCAAGTTTTACGTTATACGTTACACTATACCATTATGATGCACAGTTTTAAATTGGTTATATATCCTTAATAAAAAGTAAAATTTCTTAGCTAAAAACAAAAAAAATATATTAGCATTAGTATTAGAGTGGCAAATCATGCAAGAAAGCAAAAAAGAGTGAGCCAAAAGAAGAAAAAAAAAGAAACCTCCGATTTCAGCTAATCTTCCCCTCAAATAGTTTCTCTAGTTCTTCCTTGAATTTATTTAAGGCATCAATTTCCACAACAACAGATGAAAGTTTCTTTCAACAATCAACCATCTGCTGATTAAAGGCAAACTTCTGCACATCTGTTCTGCAACTGTCCTTCCTCAGTTTGAATTTGTGCCCCTTGTGTGTAATCTGAGCAAGAGGAAGTAGCCCATCAGCATTGAACTTGCTCAATCCATTGAAAGCCGTAAACACTTCAATCAGATCACCTCTCAAGTGTCTAGTCTCTAGATGCTGTAATTTGCGGAACTAAAGCCTTTCTTGATAAGAGCACCCCTTTGTTCCCTTCACCAATATTTCTGTACTCATCCCGGCAGCTCTACATCTTTCCTAAAATGAGTCCTCCACACTTGTATGCACTATCAAGATGAGGCCTGACCATTGACTTATACAAGGAGACAATCACCCCCCCCCCTTATCCCTGCTGGCAAAATTCCTGTATATCATTGACAAAACCCCATAATTACTGAATTTTTCCCATCGTTAAGAAGCGAAGAAAAATTGGCAATGATTCAATCCTCGGGTAAGGATAAAGTTCACAATCAATACAACTTGTTTATAACATGGCTGAACATTATTATTTTTCCACACAACAACTCTTGGCGAATTGTGGAAACTAAACAAAAAACTTGGTTTTTTGTTTAGTTTCCCCTACAACACCATTTTTAGAACCTTGCTAGGAGAGATTGGTAGGGCGCCTCCGTAGCCAGGTGGGAAGGAGCAGCAGTGCGTAGCACACGCTTCTTGATTAGACCGGTGTTCGAGCCCATCACCACCAAATACGGAGGATGCAGGAAGGACAGGGAATGACCACCGCATATTCCCGGAGCAATATGGCCTTAGTTGCTAATGCTCCTAAAAAACCAAATAACAAACAAACAATAACAAATAAGAGATTGGTAGTAGCTTTGTCAGTTACCAAACACACAAGTTGATTTAGTGGAAAGTTCGTATTTTTTTAATATATTATCTAGCTTATCAAAAATTTATTCTTTAGTTGTAGTCCTATGAATGGGCATTTTAGTATTTTGCTACACAACAATTCTTTGTGAAATGAATTATGCAGTAGAAAGTGTTTATTGATTTGAACAGTATTTCTTAGTTGGTATGAAAAGCCTAGTAGCCTCCAAGATTAATTCCTTGGGTGCTTCCCATTTAGAATTTGCCATTGGTAACATCGCCAGTTGGTCCCACTGTAGTGGTCTCAGACAGTTTTTAAATTTGCCTTTACAAAAGCAAAAACCTTTTCCTTTACCCTTGATTGTAGTTACATCTTTAAGTAAATCCCACATCAATACACTCTGACTGAAATCTACTGGTTCTTTTATCTTCAGATTCTTAATGCATGAACAATCACTTCTGACAATCAGATTAAGAGTATTTCTCTCTCTCGTTGCCTCTGACATGCTGCTGTTGAAAACAGCCATCCAGTAAATCCACAAAAGTTGTGCAAGTGTGTGAGCAACCAATCCACATGTTCCAGTCAATATATGGAAAGTTAAAATCCCCAGTCTGAGTGTCCTTATGTCAACTGGATGTATTGCTTAGATTTAATATGCTTCTTAAATAAGAGCATAAACCTTCTCCCACCCTCCTATGCTGTCTGTCCTTTCTGTACACGTTGTTCTCCCCATATTCAAATTCTACATCCCTTACGTCTGAGTGACACCATTCCTATATCTCAAAAATATTCACATTTGATGACTTACCAGCACTTCAAATTCATCAAATTTATTTACTGTGCTCCTAGCATAAGTGCACACGCAAGTATATATGTACCTATACTGCTTTAGCATTAGCATTAGTAGAGGCATATGATGCAAGAAAGCAAGCTTATGCAGCATCAGCCAAAAAAAAAACCCACTCCCATTTCACTCTTTCGTTCATTCGAAATACCTGTCCAGCTGAGCCTTAAATTTATTTAGGCTATAAACTTCCACAACAAGGGATGGAAGTCTCTTCCACCACCCAACTACCCGCTGGCTAAAGGCAAGTTTCCGCACATCTATCCTACATCTATCTTTCCTCAATTTGAATTTATGCCCTCTCAGGTGATTATTCTGAGCAAGAGGCAGAATCCCATCAGCATTGAGCATGCTCAAACCATTCAAGGCTTTATACACCTCTATCAGATCACCTTGCCAGTGCCTAGTCTCGAGACTGTTAATTTGCAAAATTTAAGCCTTTCTTCATAAGAGCACTCCTTTGTTCCATTCACTAATCTTGTTGCCCTTCTCTGTACTCATTCCAACAGCTCTATATCCTTCTTGAAATGAGGCCTCCAAACCTGTATACAGTACTCAAGGTGTGGCCTGACCATTGCTTTATACAAGGGAATAATCACCTCCTTATCCATGCTAGAAAAATTCCTGTATATCATTGACAAGACACCATGAGCTACTCTTGCTGCCTGTCTGCACTGCTCGGAGAACTTCATATCTGCCTGCACAATTACCCCCAGGTCCTCTTCATTCTCTACCACTGTCAGTGTAGTACCACAGAGTTGATGCGTTGCTCTGGGGTTACTGTTTCCCATATGCAGTACTTTACATTTGTCAGTGTAAAAGAAGGTGATTATTCCCTTGTATAAAGCAATGGTCAGGCCACACCTTGAGTACTGTATACAGGTTTGGATTCCTCATTTCAAGAAGGATATAGAGCTGTTGGAATGAGTACAGAGAAGGGCAACAAGATTAGTGAATGGAACAAAGGAGTGCTCTTATGAAGAAAGGCTTAAATTTTGCAAATTAACAGTCTCGAGACTAGGCACTGGCAAGGTGATCTGATAGAGGTGTATAAAGCCTTGAATGGTTTGAGCATGCTCAATGCTGATGGGATTCTGCCTCTTGCTCAGAATAATCACCTGAGAGAGCATAAATTCAAATTGAGGAAAGATAGATGTAGGATAGATGTGCGGAAACTTGCCTTTAGCCAGCGGGTAGTTGGGTGGTGGAACAGACTTCCATCCCTTGTTGCCACCTCTCAGCCCATCTGCTCAACTTTTCAAGATCCTGTTGCAGCAGCGTACTGTCAGTAGTGTCCTTATCAACCCTGCCAACCTTAATATCGTCTGCAAACTTGGACATTAAGCTTGATATACCATCATCAATATCATTTATAAATACAGAAAACAACAATGGACCCAACGCTGAACCCTGAGGGACTCCGGTAATAACATTAGTCCACGATGAGCAGTGTCCATTGATTATCACTCTATCTTCTCCCACTCAACCATCCCTTTATCCATAGCAGCAATTTGCCTCCAATGCCACACTGCTCCAATTTGTTCAGCAGTCTTCCACGTGCAACAGTATCAAAGGCCTTTCTAAGATCCAAATATATGATATCAAAGTTATTCCCTATATCCAGTTCCTTTGTGACCACATCATAGTATCCAATCAAATTGGTCAGGCAAGACTTTCCCTTAACCATACTGTGTCCAAGCTATAACTGAAGTCTTGTGTAGATGATCCTGCAGTGCTTCTTTAACCAGTGCCTCCATTAATTTTCCTCAAACAGAAGTTAAGCTCACAAGTCTATAATTACTTGTGTCAGCCTTTGATCCTTCTTTGTGAATTGGGGGTCGCATTTGCACATCTCCAGTCTATGGGAGTATCTCCCCTGAGTCCAAAGAAGCTCTCATAATTATGGCTAAGGGTTTGATTACTTCCTTTGCTGCCTCCTTTAATATAACTGGATAGATCCCATCCACCCTGGGTGCCTTTTTTATGTTTATCCTCAACAATTTCTCCTCCAATTTCCTCTCAATTATTACAAAATCATCTAGCTCACTGCCAGAGTTTACTTCACCTCTGGCATTCCCCTTCCTGAATAACTCCTCGTGTGTGAATGTAGATGCAAAATACTCGTTTAGTTTGTTAGTCACCTGAGCAGGATCATCTACAGTTGAACCATCAATATCCAGTGGACCAGTCTGATTCATCCCTTTCCTTCTAGAGTTTACATAGGTAAAGAACTCTTTTCTGTTTTTCTTTGCATCCTTTGCCAAAGATTTCTCATAATCAGCCTTTGCCTGCCTAATCTCCTTTGTGACTTGGTTACAGACCAACTTATATCTATCATAGGCTTCCCTGTCACCCATTAATTTATATGTATCCCATGCATTTTTCTTCTCTGCCATATGTCTCATTAGTTTATATGACATCCATTTAGGCCTAAACCTTGAACAATATTTCTTAGTTGGTATGTAAAGCATAGTAGCTTCCAAGATAAGTTCTTTGATGCTTCCCATTTTGAATTTGCTGTTGGTCCCACTGTATAGAATTTAAATACTGTCTCAGACCATCGTAGTTGCCTTTACGAAAGCAAAAACCCTTCCCTTTACCCCTGATGGTCGTTACCTCTTTGAGTAAATCCCACTTCGGCACACTGCGATCACTGCCACCTAGTGGTTCCTTTATCTGCAGATTCTTAATGCATGAAGAATCACTACTAATAATCAGATCAAGAGTATTACTCCCTCTAGTTGCCTCAAAAACATGCTGATATAGAAAACAATCATCCAATAAATCCACTAAAGCCTTGCTAGTGTGTGAGTGACCAACCCAGAAATTCCAGTCAATATCTGGGAAATTAAAATCCCCCATTATAAGACTCTCTGATTTCCTGGTCCACTCTATTTCCCTGTACAGTTTCATATTATACTCATCAGAGTCATTAAGCCTATAGCGCACTCCTACTCTCAATTTTGATCCCCAAGTGCTTATGTCACACCAAACTGACTCGACACTGCACTGTCCAGTGATGTCGACTGGCTTCACTTCCTTGGATTTTATGTGTTTCTTGACTAATAGCATAACCCCTCCTCCCTTCCTATCCTGTGTATCCTTTTTGTACACATTGTACTCCCCAAATTCCAATTCTGCATTCCTTATAGCTGTGTGACACCACCTCTCTGATATCCCAACAATATCTGCCTTTGATGTTTTGAGCAAAACCTCAAATCATCAAATTTATTTACCAAACTCCTAGCATTGGTGTACATGCAAGTATACATGCACCTGTTCCTATTCTTAGCTACCCTAACACAACCCATGTGTTTACTTGTACTGCAATGACTCCTAGCAGTCTCTGAAATATCTTGCATTTTGTTTTCCAGTCTGCTGCTCATTCCAATAGAAGCACTCCCTCCTATCATGTCTGGGCAGAATTGCCGACACTTTCAAATTCAACCCTAATTCATGGCTTTTTTTCAACAGTAACCTGTACTTGTTAAGTAATTCTGCCGGTCTCCTACTCTTAATATCATTAGTGCCAACGTGTACAGCTGTAGCACCTTTTGTGCCCTTAAAAGATGATATCTGCTCTACAACGTCATCAACCTTTGCCTCTGCCAGACATACCTTGGTCCTGTTCCACCTAGGACATGCTTTACAAAGCATGTTCTCCGTTTCCCTGACAATAGAGTCACCAAAAACTACTAGTTCCTGTGGGACCAGCGCATTCTGCCTTGGGGGTTGCCACTGTGTTGTGTGATGACTCTGGTGCAAGCTCTGCCGTTGATGTAGGCAGCTGAGAGCTTGATGGGCCCTTCAATTTAGATCCTTTGAGGGCATCCACCCAGTCCTTCAAGCTCTCATATAGGCCCATAACAATGCTGAGTTGTCACCTGATTTCCTTACATCGTGCACACACACACACAGACGTCCCGTACCCGATTGCATCACAAACATCAAGCAAGCAGTGCATTTTAAAAGGTTGTGATTCAGAGGGCAACTGCCCCCCTCAGTTCTCCCCTGAGCCACAACACTCCCATTAGCCTGAGCCTTTTGCTTTGTTACCCTAACATGGCCTATGTATTTTTTCCATGTGGACCCTTAGCAGGCTTTGAAATACTTGATACCTTGCTTTCCACTGTCCTTCATGTTTTAATAAAAATAATGCAACAATCACATACACATCTACACTACTACTCAGTAGTAGAGGGTGCTGACTCTCTACATATTCTAGCTGTGAATTACAGGCTCCAAAAAAAGCAATAAGGGTTTGCCATTTTATTTACTTAATTGTTATATTATATTGTACTTTATAAGTAGACTTATGGCGCCTCCGTAGCCAGGTGGGCAGTAGCTACAGTGCATAAGTACGGTCTAATCAAGAAGCACATGCTTCTTGATTAGACCGGGGTTCAAGCCCATGACCACCAAATACGGAGGATGTGGAAATGTCAGGGAATGACCACCGCATATTCCCAGAGCAATATGGCCTTAGTTGTTTATGCTCCTAAAAACGAAATAACAAACAAAAAAATATAAGTTGACTTATAGTTCTATTTACGCTGGTTATTTTTACATAAATTTTTACATTTATACATAAAACTTGTTTCATTTGAACCTTGCAGCCATTGTTTTCATATAGGGTGATAGGAATTAAATTTTTAATTGTTGTAAATAGGTAGCTCTAACATAAAACTAGATCGTGTAATACGTATCACTGCATGTAGGATTCTATTAGATAGTGTAGTATTGATAATTAATTAAATAAATTTATTGATCTTATTAATTTTCAATATCATGCCATAGACGAGCAGCAAAGCAATGAGCACAAAGTTGTATGAGTGCTGAGACTCGGGGGGGGAGAACTGAGGGGGCCCATTCTCCAACGGATCACTGCCTAAAAAAATTTGCAACTTGTGAAATGTTTGCTGAACTCTCTGGAACAGAACATGATCTAGCCAAGGATGTTCTTTCTCTGCGTGTGCTAGGTGCAGAGTGTGTCTAGAAATTAGACATGAACTTAGTGTTCTGATGGGCATCTATGAGAGCTTGAGGTGTAGGGTAGATGCTCTCAAAGAAAATTAATATGAGGGGGGGCCCATCAAGCTCTCAGCTGTCCAACTCACTACCAGAGCTCAATCTTGTGCATCATACAACACAGTGGCAATCTCCAAGACAGAATACGCTGGTCCCACAGGAGTTAATTATTGTCGGTGACTCTATTGTCAGGGAGAGAGAGAGGTAATATATGGCGTAAAAAGAATAGATAGAATACCAGGATACGTCTCCCAGGGTCAAAAGTCGATGATGTTATAGAGCAACTATCATCTTCTAAGGCACAGAAGGTAATATTGTTGTACACGTTAACACTAATGACATTAAGAGTAGGAGAGCTACAGATTTACTTAACAAGTACAGGTCAATAAATTATCCCTAACTCAAGACTTGTTGAAATTTGAAAGTGTTTGCAATTCTGCCGAGACACGATTGGAGGGAGTATGTGATGAGAGCCTTGTCAGTCAATTCAACCTTGGAGGAATTGTATAAGGCTCGTGGGGTAGAATTTTATTTTTCTCAGCATGGTCTGTGCTTGTTAACAGGAGTGACTGCTTCTACAAGGATGGGAGACACTTAAATACAAGGGGTGCAAGAGTGTTTGCTGATGCTGTTGCGTATCACATGCTTCTTGATTAGACCGGGGTTCGAGCCAGTCACCACCAAATACGGAAGATGCGGAAAGGTCAGGGAATGACCACTGCATACCCCGGAGCAATATGGCCTTAGTTGCTAATGCTCCTAAAAACCAAAACAACAACAACAACAAGCTGATGCTATCGAGGCAGTGTTAAGTGGGTCAGAAAACTGCTAGCTTGGGGGGAATTCACAGATTAAAAGGTTAAAAGTAGCTGCAGGCAGAGGTGAAGGTGATCCTTGCACTACTTCTATTAGAATGAGTAGTGGCCTGGAGGGCAGGGTGCTGGGGGTTTCAGGGACTGAAGGGAATCAGCAAGAAACAAAAAAAAAAAAAAAATACATGGGCTGTGTTAGGGTAACTAAGAATAGGTGCATGTATACTTGCATGTACACTAATGCTAGAAGTATAGTAAATAAATTTGATGAATTTGAAGTGCTGGTCAAGACATCAAAGGCAGATATTTTTGGAATATCATAGATGTGGTGCCACACAGATATTAAGAATGCAGAATTGGAATTTGGGGAGTACAATGTATACAGAGAGGATAGGAAAGGAGGAGAGGTTATGCTGTTAATTAAGAAAAACATAAAATCAAAAGAAGTGCATCTAGTTGATATAGATGGACAATGCAATGTTGAGTCAGTTTGGTGTGACATAAGCACTGCAAAATGGAAAATGAGAGTAGATGGGTGTTATATAGGCCTAATGACTCTAATGAGTACAGTGAACAAATGTACAAAAATAGAATCGACCAGTAAACCAGATTATGTTTTAATGGGGGATTTAACTTCCCAGATATTGACTGGAACTAGTGGGTTGGTCACTCACACAGTAGCAAGACCTTTGTGGATTTATTGGATGATTGTTTTCTGCAGAAGCGTGTTTGAAAGGCAACCAAAGGGGGTAATACTCTTGATCTGGTTATCAGCAGTGATTATTCATGCATTAAGAATTTGCAGATAAAGGAACCACTAGGTGACAGTGATCACAGTGTACTGATGTGGGATTTACTTAAAGATATAATTACAATCGGGTAAAGGTGATGGTTTTTGCTTCCATAAAGGTGACTACAGTGGCTCAGGCGGTTTTTAAATTCTGTATAATGGGACTAACTGATTATCTTACCAACAGCAAATTCTAAGTGGGAAGCATTGAAGGAATTAATCGTGGAAGCTGCTAGGCTTTTCATACCAATTAAGAAATATTGTTCAAGTGTTAGGCCTAAATGGATGTCAGACAAATTAATGAGACTCATGACAGAGAAGAAAAATGCATGGGATGCATATAAATTATCACACGACACAGAAGCCAATGATAGATAAAAGCTGGTCTGTAATCAATTCACAAAGGAGATTAGACATGCGAATGCAGATTGCAAGAAATCTTTGGCAAAGGATGCTAAGAAAAACACCAAGGACTTCTTTACTTATAAAAACTCTAAAAGGATGGGGATGAATTGAATTGGTCCACTTTTTTTTTTTTTTTTTTTTTTTTTTTTTTTATGTGAACCCCAAACACAAGAGGTATTAGAACCTATAGTACTTAGTACCAAGCTTGGGTTGGAGGTTGAGAAGATGAAAGAAGATATTTGTTGACATTGGACTTGAACTTCTGTAGATTGTAATTTTCAGGAAATATGTATGAAGGAAGGTTGTTCCAGAAAACGGCAGTTGAATGAATAAATGAGGAAGATGAAAAGTTGGTTCTGTGGGTTTGAAGTTGGACAGTAAATGGATGTTGGCTGGTGGCGGCACGTGTTCGGACTGTTTTGAAAGAGAGAGCGGGAATTATAGAAGCCAATTCAGAAGAACAGTGCCCATGGAAGTATCTGTAGAAGAGGCATGCAGCTGAAACAGTACGTCTATGAGAAAGCGAGTGGAGAGACTCTGTTAGAGATGTATCATTAAATAACCTAACTGCCCTCTTCTGAATGGAATCAAGAAGCCTGAGAGAGGCTTTCGGGGCACCACCCCAGATGTGGGAACAATATTCCATGGCAGGGTGGATTTGCGATTCATACAGAGTGAGCAGCTGTTATGAAGAAAAGTAATGCTGAGAGCGAAAGAGAAAACCAAGTTTTTTAGATGCAGAGGAAGCAATATTTGTAATGTGCTTGTGCCAAGAGAGATTAGAAGTAAGGGTAATCCCCAAAAGAGATATATTGTTTTGCCTAGAAATCGGAGTGTCACTAAAGATAAGCATAGGAGCAGAAGAATCCTTTTTGCGTGATATAAGACAAGACTGAGTTTTAGAAGGGTTGAAATCAACTAAGTTGTCTTTACCCCACTGGAGAATTATCTGAATATCGACATTTAAGGAATTGGTTGCAGAATTTCAAGAAGTTGAAGCTGATTGAGCAGGGCAAAGTTTCTCAAAATGGAAAGTAGAATGCAATGTGCTATCATCGGCAAAACAACGGATAGGATTTCCAGTCAATGGAAGAAGGTCATTAATATACAAAAGGAAAAGTGTGGGGGAAAGAACTGAACCTTGGGGGACACCGGCATTAGTGGTGAAGTTAGAAGACAGAGAGCCATCTACCATCACCCTCAGTGAGCGATCAGAGAGTTGGCAAACCATAAGATGGAAGCTTGTTTAGAAGACCTTTATGCCAAACATAATCAAAAGCCTTTGAGATGTCAAGAGCAACTACTTGTGTTTCACCGAACCTTTCCATTGAATTAGTCCATAAATGGGTAACATAAGCCAGAATATCACCAGTGGATCGACACTGATGGAATCCATACTGGCGATCGTTGATCAGACGGAAGGTTTCAAGGTAGTTTAAGAGTTGGCGGTTAATTGATTTCTCCATTACTTTAGAAAGAGTAGAAGTACAGTGGAACTTCTCTATTACGAACTTCTATTTAACGAATTTCTCTATATTACGAATTTTTTCGCGAAACATTGCACCTTGAAACGAAATTACATGTAAAATTAACCCCATATAACGAAGTGTTAGTCTCTCTATAACGAATTTTTAAAAAAAATTAGTAAAAGCATTTTTGAAGATTTTCAAGCATTTACTGCTAAACAGCTGCTCAAATATACTGCCTCCTTCCTTCCGAAATTGCGTATTACCATTTGGAATTAAATAATCATCCTTTTAGTGAACACTTGTGGCCGTTGACGCCCGTAGGAGGGTCTCTGTTTCATTTTTGTTACAGTTATTAAACCAAATGGGTTTTCTTAAAAGTGGTCGTAAACTTTACAATAAATAGTGTAGATTTGTAAATTGATGTTGGCTCAGGGGAAAGCGAAATTCGCTGAGGTAAACCTTTAGCATGCTGCGGCGGCAATACATAGAATGCTACCATAGTTTTTAGTAACGCCTATTGAGTGACATTCGCTTCTCACCTCAACTGTACCACGTGACCTTCATGTCAATCGTTATATTTGTCCGTTCTCGTCTAACTGGACCCCCAGTAGATGGTTTTCATGAATTTTTTTTTTTTTTTTTCGTTCGTCATCAATCACATAGGCTTGTATGCTCTTTTTTTTTTTTTTTCTGAAAAGTAACATACAGCATATGTTAATCATAAATTTTCTTTCGTGTATATATGCATGAAAGCGGAATAAAAGAAATTCACAAAGTCGTATATTTCTTCAAAGGGAGTGAGTGATACTGTTGAATTGGCAAGCGAACTTCATTGAGTAGGCGGTACCTGTACTAACAATTCACTGTATGGCCGGCGCAGCGAAGTTTGCGGTGCAGTCCAGTAATTTTTACAATTGCGAAAACAATGTCGAAGAGAAAGTGTTTAAGTATTAATGATAAAGCAAAGATTGTTATGATATTGACCAGGGTTTTAAGAAAAAAGATGTTGCGGAGAAATATGGCAATATCTGCAAGCAGTTTATCTACGAATTTAAAAAAATCGAGAATCAATTTTAAATGCAATTGAAGGAGGAGCAGACAAGAAGCGAATTAAGTTGTGTATATACGAAGATGTTGATAAAACTGTTCTAAAATGGGTGCAAATGATACGTGAAAAGAATATCCCAATATCGAGCCTAATAATTAAGCAACAAGCTCTGAAATTTGTACAGTTCTTCAGACATGAAGAATTTAATTCGAGCACTGGGTGGCTAGAAAAATTTAAGAAGCGCCACAGAATTGTGGAAAAGGTTATTTGTGGAGAAAGTGTTAATGTAAGCGAAGAAGATTGCAACAGTTGGAGGAACAATACCAGAAGATTTTGGAAGAAGATGAGCGTAAGGATGATTCTAATGCTGACGAAATGGGTTTATTCTTTAAATGTTTACCGAATAGAACACTTGCTTTTAAGGATGATAAATGTTTTGGCGGAAAACAAAGCAAAGAAAGAATCATTGTGCTAGTTGGAGAAAATATGACAGGAAGTGAAAAATTAAGACTTTTGGTCGTCGGAATATCAGAAAACCCAACATGTTTTAGAGGCACAAAATCTTTGGAAGTTGACTACACCTTTAATAAAAAAAGCATGGATGACAAGTGATATTTTTGAAGAATGGATATTAAAACTAGACAAGCGTATAACAAAAGAAAAAAGGAAAATCGTGTTGGTAACTGACAACTGTCCGGCACATCCTGCCAAACTTAAAAGTGCGAAGTTGTTTTTACCACCAAACGTAACGTCAAAACTCCAGCCAATGGATCAAGGCATAATTAAAAATTTTAAATTTCATTATCGAAAGAGAATAATAATGAAGATTGCCAATGCGTTCTCAGAAAATAGAAACTTGGAGGTTACCTTAGAGATTGCATCTCCGAACTGACAAAAGTTTGGACAAACGATGTCACTGAATACACTATTCAAAATTGTTTTTCGAAAGCGGGATTTGCATTGAATACAGAAGTCGAACAACGACTGGACGAACAAGATGAACTGCCCCTTTCACACGCTTCTTGATTAGACCGGGGTTCGAGCCCGTCACCACCAAATACGGAGGATGCGGAATGGTCAGGGAATGACCACCGCATATCCCGGAGCAATATGGCCTTAGTTGCTAATGCTCCTATAAAAAAAAAAAAAAAAAACAGCCCCTTTCACAACTGAAAAACTTTTGGATATTATTAGAATCGTCTGGAAACATCGAAAATGAAATAACAATGGAATAACAATGTTTATGTGGATCACAGAAGAACATTCAAATGAAGATGAAATACTGCTGAACAGTGTTAGACGCGACCATGATCACGAAGAAATTAACGATGACGCTGAAGAGACGCATCAGAACAACCCGCAAAAAAGCCAACTCGCAAAGAAATGCTTAAAGCTTTTAAAACGGTTCGTATGGAGCTACAGTTTTGTGAAAAGGTTCCTGATAATTGCTCTGAACAAATGTGAGGTTTTCTTTGAGAATCAGACAATTTTTTTTAATTGTACTGTGCAAACGAAAATTACAGATTTTTTTAATTTGTGATATTTACTGGCGAAAATTGTGTAAACGTAATTTAAATAAGTATGTTTTTTTTAAATAAAATACATTAAAAATAAATGTAGATTCGTTTTCATTTTCTAATTAGATAACAATTTCTAATAAAAAAGATATTCTCTGTATAACGAAATTTCTATATAACGAATTTTTTTCGCCGGATTTATCGAATTCGTTATAGGGAAGTTCGACTGTAATTGCAATGGGACGATAATTGGATGGGAGGGATTTGTCACCCTTTTTAGGAACTGGCTGGATATGAGCAAATTTCCAAGCAGAAGGAAAAACACGTTTGGAATAAGAAAGTGAAAAAAGGCGGCAAAGAATAGGAGTAAGTTCAGGAGCACAGGTTTTGAGAACAAGCGGTGAAATACCATTAGGACCTGGAGCTTTCTTAGCATCAAGATTCATCAAATCACGGAAGACCACAGGAGGCATTGAATGGAGCGTGTTGGGAATGGTGGGAGGTGTTTTACCAAGATCATTAATACATGAGCTGGAAGAAAAATGGGATGCTAGCAGGTCAGCTTTATCCTTGGCTGAAGTGACAACAGAACCATCTGATTTGGACAGAGGTGGGAGCAGAGATGGGCAAAAGTTGTGGCCAATAGCTTTGGCAAGAGACCAGAATGCTCGGCTACCATTAGCGCAAGAAGCAAGTTTTCTACTCTTAGCCTTTTCAAACTCTAGTTTGGACTGATTAATAACTGCTTTACAATTGTTGCAAGCTTTGGTGTAGGCAGAAAATGAAACTGAAGTATTAGAAACAAGCCAATTACGATATGCAACATTCTTCTCTTGAACAGCCTTAGCACATTTATTGGAAAACCAAGGTTTAGATAAAGGACGAGATTTTAAAGTGGAGTGTGGGATAAAGGATTCCATTCCTGCAAGAATAATTTCACTGACACGATCTGAGCAAACATTGACATCAGAAGTTTTGAAACAGTAATCCGACCAAGGAAAAGAAGAAAAGAAGTCTCGCAGGTCATCCCATTTTGCATTCTTGTAATGCCAAACAACACGAGGTTGGGAATAGCCATGAGATAAAGGTTCCATTGGAGAAGAGACAATCACCAAGTTGTGATCTGAAGTTCCTAAAGGACCTCTCACTTCTACCGTGTACTTAGAAGGGTTGTTTGTGAGAAAAAGATCAAGCGTATTGGCTGTATGATTAGGATTGTCCGGTATTCTTGTAGGTAAACGAACAATCTGTGCTAGATCATTAGTAATTGCAAAAGCTTCAGCATCTCGTCCTGCTGGGTCGGTGTGACTAGAAAACGGAAGCCAGGTGGAGTTGTGAACATTAAAATCACCAAGGAAAATTACCTCACTGTTAGGAAAGTTGGACTGGAGAAAGTCAAGTTGCAAAGAGAGGAAGTCAAAGAGCTCCAAGTGATTAGTGGAGTTGGGAGAACGGTAGACACAACAGATGAATTTGACACAATGAGGTAGAGAGATTTTAAGCCAGAGGAGATCACAGAGAAGAGATTCCAAATTGCCAAGTCACTGACAGGGAATATCAGAACGTACATATGCACAAGTACCACCTTTGAGACAAAAGGAATGATACAGCAAATAATTTGGGCATCTGAGATGAGCAGTACTTGAATCAACCGATAACTGAGATTCTGTCAGAAAAAGTACATGGGGTTTGGCAGACTGCAAGTGGAAATGGTGGATTAGAATTGAGACCACTTATATTTGCGAAATGAATTAGGAAGTGCTTGGGAGGTTTAGATTTTTCGCAGATAAGCTTGCTCTATTAGTTTGACAATTCATGGTATATTCAATAGTAAGAAAAAGTGGGTGGGACATGCCGTATGAAATAATGAAATTTTTGATATGGCGTACACGTGGTAAGAATATACCCAGATCCTTGACATAACGTGACCTCGACAATGTTCCCCGCATACACACTACTCGGACTCCCTCCAGTCACTATCTGGCAGAGTAGAGGTAGCAAGATTATACACTAGCTGATCCAGAAGCCTCCTAGAGAGTTACCAATAGGTTCGGTCCGGTGTACTAACTAGCGGCCGGCCTGCGAACACCGTTTTAGAGCTGTACCCTCGAAATGTAAGGAATATTGGATCTCGCCACGACGTTCATCATAACTTCAAAAGTCATCAATCATACTGCATGATGGAAGAGATAGGGAAGTGTTGACCGGAACTTAGCACTAGAGACTAAACATGGGTTCCACCACTTCAAGCCTCCAATAAGCAAAGTGGTGGTATTTCACCGGTTGATGAGAGTCATCTACCACCTATTACTGCTTGGTAACATAGAGGGGCGCCGTTCCTCCATGTGGTGTGGGTGCCACACCTCGACCCCTGCTTACGTTGGTTCACACCTGGGTGATCACCCATCATGTACTTGTGCATGGAGGTTATACCCAGGATTACTAACAGTCCCACCATCGTGAAGGTGCAAGCAGAGGATTTGGCTGTCACAGACCGTCCGGACTTCGCCGAAATAGGGTCCACTTGACTTGAGTGTCACCCGAATATCAGTTCCATCAGTGTTTTTGACTCCCAGGTAGCAAGTACAGCTTGACTGGCATATCTGAGAGAATGTCTGTGACAACCTGAAGGACCGATATCGTTGGTTCGACTGTTGATGATCCTGCTCAGATAGCTGATAATCTGAATGAGTATTTTGCATCTACATTCACACAAGGAGTTATTAAAGGAGGAAAATGCCAGAAGTTTTTCAAATTGTACAATCGTTAAGGGTGCTTAACGATTTTGTAATAACTGAAAGCAAAGTGGAGGAGTAATTGTTGAAGTTAAAAATGAGAAAGGCACCTATGGTGGGTGGGATCTATCCAGTTATATAAAAGGAGGTGCCAAAGCAAGTAAGCAAACCCTTAGCCATAAATATGTGAGCATCTTTGGATACAAAGGAAGTCCCCATGGAATGGAGATGTGCAAATGTATCCCCAACTCACAAAGGGAGGTCTAAGGGTGACACGACTAATTACAAACCAGTTGGTTTAACTTATGTTCTGGGTAAAACAATGGAGTCACTGGTTAAAGATGCATTGCAGGATCATCCAGACAAGACTGCAGCAATAATTCAGACACAGCATGGGTTTGTTAAGAGAAAGTCTTGTCTGACAAATTTGATCAGATACAATGATGTGGTTAAAGGAACTGGATGCAAAAAATAATTTTGATATCCTATACTTGGATTTCAGGAAAGCTTTTGACACTTGCACATGGAAGATTACTGTACAAATTGGAGCAATTTGGTATTACGGTCAAAGTTCTGCAATGGATAAAAAGGGTGGTTTAGTGGGAGAAGACAGAGAGTGGTAATCAATGGACACTGCTCTTCATGGACTAATGTTATTAGTGGAGTTCCACGGGGTTCGGCGTTGAGCCCATTGTTGTTTTGTATATTTATCAGTGATATGGATGAAGGTACATCAGGCTTAATGTCAGTTTTCAGATTGTAAAAGTTTGGCAGGGTTGTTAATGACAGTAATGACAGTGTACTACTGCAGCAGGATCTAGAAAAGTTGGGCAGATGGGCTGAAAAGACGCAACCGAAGTTTAACATTGACAAATGTAAAGTACATGGGTAGAAGAAACCCCAGAGCATATGGGTAGAAGAAACCCCAGAGGAACATTCCAACAGTGTAGTACTACACTTAGGGTTGTAGAAAATGAAAGAGTAGAAAATGAGTAGAAAATGAAAGTCCTGCAGATAACCTTCACTGTTTCTGTGGCAGCATAAAATTTGGAATCACACCACTGTGATTGTGCAGTCAGATTTGAAGTTTTCTGTGCAATGCAGACAGGCTGCCAGAGTAGGTCATGGGTCCTGTATATCATTGACAATGGGGTATTGTCAATGATATACAGGAATTTTGCTAGCAGGGAAAATGAGGTGATTATTCATGAGTATAAGGCGATGGTCAGGCCACACCTTGAGTACTGCGTACTGGTCTGGAGACCTCATTTTAGGAAGGATGTAGATTTGCTTGAGCATGTACAGAGAAGGGCAACAAGATTGGTGAGGGGGAAAGAAGCGGTCCTCTTAACAAGAAAGAATTTATGAAAGAATTTATTTATTAAAAAAAATTAAAGAAATTATGTTCTGCATATTGCAGCAGCTGGAGACTAGGCACCTGCGAGGGGATCTGATTAAGGTGTATTGAGGCCTTGAATGAGTTGAGCATGCTGAATTCTGATGGGATTCTTCCGCTTGCTTAGATTACAAACCTGAGAGTGGCATAAATTCAAATTGAGAAGACAGTTGTAGAATAATGTGTTAAAATTTGCCTTTAACCAGCAGGTGGTTAATTGCTGCAACAAACTTCCTTCCCTCATTGTGGAAGTTGATAGCTTATATAAATTCAAGGAGGAACTGGACAAACATTTAGAGGGAATGGATATGTGAAATTTTTTTTTATTTTTTTTTTTTGGCTAATGCTACACAAGCTCATACACTTGCTTTCTTGCATCAGATGTCTCTTTTATTACTACTACTACCTCTCCTGCAGCTGTTGTTAATAATATTAATGTGTGCATCCTCCTCCGAGCTGGGAGTTTTCCACCCACAATATTTGTTGATAGCATCAACAAATATTGTTGCAACCTTCTATTTAAGTGTATCTTTTCTGTTTAACAAGCATAGCACAGAACACACTGAGAAAAATTCTATCCCATGAGTCTTACACAGTCTCTCCAGGGCTGAATTGATTGACAAGGCTCATATCATATGCTCTCTGCTGTCACATATGGACAGGATTTCAGACACTTTCAATTTAAATCCTAACTCTTGAACATTACTATGTACTTGTTAATTAAATCCTCAAATGTCATTAGTACCAAAATATAAATCATGTGTTGTGCCCTTAAAATATGATATCTGCTGTACCATAAACTTTTGCTCTTTGCAGATGTACACTGTTTCTATTCCATTTATTCTTTTTGCACAATATATATCTCTCATTTCCCTTACAATAGTGTTCCGGCAATGACTATAGCTCATTATTCAGAGGTAAACTCCTTCCAATAAAAGGAGAAAACATCTGGTACCCATTGGTGGATAGGTACAAGGTGTGAGCCAAACGTTTCTGGACTGGGGAAATAAAATTAATTTAGATTTAGATAGTTAGTACTGTCATTGTTCCCCAGAAAGTAGTTCTCTCTCTCTAGAGTTTATACATTTATCCCAGTGCTTTTTTCTTTCTTTGAAGTATCTCTGGAATTTCTGTTTTGCGATGCTATCCAGCACTTTCTGCGGTTCATTTTGAATCTCCGTCATGTCTTTGAATCTTCGTCCTTTTAAATTGATTTTGATTTTGGGGTAAAGGAAGAAATCACAGGGGACCACATCAGGAGGATAGGGAGGTGTGGAACCATTCCCATTTTGTTATTGGCTAAAACTTGCTGAATCGGCAATGCCGTGTGGACTAGTACATTCTCATGCAGAAGCCAATCCAGAATGCACCATTTGTCCAGACATATTCTACTGACTTCATCAAATGCCTTAGGATCTTGATGTAGAACTGGTGATTTACAGTTTAGCCTGGCAGAAGAAGCTACCGATGAACAGTTTCCCCATTGTTGAAGAAAATGACCAATGTACTCTTGATGTTTTTGATTTGACTTTCTTTTCGGACATGGAGATGATGGACATTTCCACTGGGAGGAAATGTCCATCATCTTGCTGCTTTGTTTCTGGATCATAGCCCTAAACCTAGCTTTCATTCCCTGGTATGACCACGGAAAGGAAGTTTCTATCCTTTCTAGCTTGCAGGTCCCTGCACACAGAAAGACAGTTCTGGTTCTGTTTGTCACCCAGAAAAGAGAGCACAAATTTTTCAGCAATCCACCTCTTGTTTTTAAATTTTAATTTTAAATGTGTCAGCATGTACCATATGATAAGCCTAGAATGTCACAACTATTGTTAATCATATGCAATCTGTCCTCAACTACTTGGTGCACTTTTAAACATTTTCAACCAGAATATTTATTAATGATGTTCTGCAGCGAATCCTAAAACGAAACTTTGGTTCATCCTTTTCATCCAGGTTACCTTTTTTCTTAGGTCCTGCAGATAACCTTCACTGTTTCTGTGGCAGCATAAAATATTGGAATCACACCGCTGTGATTGTGAACATACAATGCCAACAACTCAGAAATGTGCTCACAGCTAATACTGGCAATCTTTCCAGATCACATGTACCGATGGTGGGCACATTTCCTTCTAGTAGACACATCCACTGAAAACTCTCCAATTTTGTGTGAGCAGTTCTTCCCTACCGGATGTTCCAACCCAATGTTGGTTGGAACATCTGGTATTACATCTGGTTTGGGGTGGGAATTTGCTTACATCCATCTCCATGTCGGATTTGCTTCTTGGTGGTGTGGGCCTATCCTCCTCAAATGGGATAAATTCTTTCCCTTTTGGAGTAAAATTCATGCTGAGGACGGGATCCCTCTAGTGTGGGATCTCCCCTTTTCATGTGCTGACTTCTGAGCCACTCCCAGGAGTGGAATTGTGCTACTACTTGTGGCCCCCTCCATTTGTGTGATTTATCTTCCTTCCTTCTGTAAGATCTCTATCACGATATCACTCATGTCAAGCTTCACTGACACAATCACTCTTCTTCCCTTTGATCTGTCTTTCTGCACTTTTTTTTTTTTTTTTTTCTCCTATTTCCATCCAGTTTTGGTATTGCTCTCCTGACACTCAACTATCAACATTTCCCCTCCTTTTTTCTCAGGAGATGCCTTCAGTTTTCTTCCCCCTGTGTGTTCTGACTATTTTCCCCTCCAACTTTCTATCTCCCTGATTCTTTTTACATCTTCAAGGGCTGGCCTTCCCTCTGTTCCAGCTCAGATCAGGAAAGCCCCTGTGGGAACAAAGTAGATGGTGATCACAACGTCCTGGTATTAAAGAAGTCAGTCACAATATGAACAATGTTTCTCCACACTAGACTACACTAATATACCACCATAATTTACTTCACAGAGTTTTACAGCTCCGCACTAAATACCTTTCAGAGTTGAGGGGGATGTCTTAGGAGCCACTTTTATAATAATAAGACCTTCTTTAACCATGTCTCTAATTCCTAAACCATCATGGATGTTTCTTCAAGGATTAGGTTGGCAAATGGAAGGCCAGTTGAGCTCCATTTTGCCAGCAGATGGCCTTCCTCCTCGTGGCAAGAACAAGAATCAGTTAATGAATTTCCTGATGATCGCCACTGGCTGGTTACTAAGAGAATAGTCAACAACAGGAAAATACAGTGTTTCACGTAAACCAACATGCACATGATTGGCTTGTTTCAATGTAATGAGGGAACCCATCATTGTGACACAAGGTGGGTTATAAGGGAATCCTTTGTTACTGCTGGAACAGACGTGTTCTTCATTGACCACCTATCCACATGGTGTACCCTCTACAAGCTCATAGTGTCACTGATGCATAAATATAATTGTGTTTTCTTGCCCTTCACCATTTATGCAGCAGAAATCTGGTTGAAGTCTGTCCAGTTGGAAAAATTTAGTTGTATGACCCTGTAATTGCATGAGCATTATTAATTTTGTAAATAAAAAAAAACTTAGGGTTTTCTAATAATATTAATAAGTAAGTTCGTTTAAAAAATATTCTTTAAAAAGTTGCATGTTAAGTTGAATATTTTATTGAAAACATAATCCAAAGTATTTTTACTGTTATGCTATACCAGCACAATATGGCAATCAAGTAAATAAAATGGCAGAAAAACCATTTCTTGGAGCTCTAATTTCACTGCATCCACTTGCAATTACACTCAAAGCTCTCTAATGCTAATGATATTCCTAGAAAAATGGCAGATGATATGAAATGAGGAAATAAGGTGTTGTTAGAAGGAAATTTATTCCTAAATATTGAGAATAAATTTCCATTAAATGTTAGCTAACCTATTTACCAAAATTAAAAATTTGAATTCCTACCACACACTCTATACTATAACAATGGCGACAAGATTCGAACGAAACAATAGTTTTACATATATTAAGTAGTTACCTACAAAAAATCTACCAAAATTAAAAATAAAAATAACAAGTGTTACTAATTTACACTTGTTATTTTTATTAGGTCTATAAAGCTACTTATAAAGTATGATATAATATGGCAATCAAGTAAATAAGATGGCAAAAAAAAACATATTTCTTGGAGCTCGAATTTCACTGCATCCACTTGCTGCAGTTACCCTCAACACCTTCTAATGCTAATGATAGGAAAATGGCAGATGGTATGAAATGGGGAAACAAGATGTTGTTACAAGGAAATTTATTCCTAAATATTGGGAATAAATTTCCATTAAACTAGAATAATAACAAATGAATCTCCCCAGCACACACATGACCTTATTAAGAGGATAAGACTCAATAAAAGCTAAGCTCACTGATCACTACAGGCTCTTGCTATGCTGCTGTAATGAGGCTGAGACCTGGTTCAGTATCTTTTCCAACTTTCCTCCTTCCCTCCTATCAGAACCAGAGAGAGAAAGAGAGAGAATTTTATTGCAACAAAAAGAAGCACATGATGCCCTCCAAGAATTTTCCCTCTACACTTTCAATAGGAGAAAAGTGCAAACAGGCTGCCAAAGTTGGAATAGAAACAGCAGCAGCAAAATTGCACTGCACAACTACTGCAAACTGGGCACACCAAACAATAACAATGTGCAAATGACATGATCTTCTGTTTATATTGTAGATGTGTGCCTATAACATAATGAATAACTGACTTGGGCATGAGCTGGCAAAGGCCATCCCCCACTTCACACACACTCCTAGGCCCTTTACCACAGTTCTGAATGTCATGGCCATGAGGGGTACATTGGCTTGACGTCGACTGGGTTGTTGCACTTAGAATATCATGCAACAACCCGGTGACAAGGTTACAAGTATAAGGAGATCCAAGTTAAAAGATCTCCATATTTATTTCTCACAACATACACAAGATACAGAGTGACCTCACTTTTCAGCATAAGTCTCCTAGAAACTGCACACATTTTTCACGCCTGTTCTTCCAAACTGTGAAGGCTGCGACAAATATTTCTTTGGTGTTATGTTCAGCCCACTGTTAAATGGCAGAAGCAACTGCTTGTCAGCTAGGTAATCTTCTGCCAATAGGGGCATCCTTCATCGTTGGAAACAACCAGAAGTCACTATGCTGAAAGTCAGACAAATATGGAGGATGTGGGATAACCTCATGTTGGTTTCTTTAAAAAAATTTTGCACCTTTCCAGAACGATGGAGTGAAGCATTGTCCTGATTGAAACGAGTGTGATTCAGTCTGTGCGGACATTTTTTCTGAAGTGCTGGGAGGAACTTTTTTTTTTTTTTTTTCAGAACTTCTTCATATAAGTTTTCTGTCATTGTAGTACCTTTGAGTACAGAATTTGCAAGGATTATTTCATCAATATCCCAGAATACAGCAACCATCATTTTCTCTGCACTTGCAGCAACGCAGAACTTTTTGAGTGGTCATGCTTCAATTGTGCAGACTGACATTTCATTTCTGGATTGAAGAGTGGAACCCATGTATCGTCCCTTGTGATAATCAAGGAAAAGAAAGATGCATTTATTGTGTTATGTTGTTGTTATTTGGTTTTTAGGAACATTAGCAACTAAGGCCATGTTCCTCCTGGGATATGAGTGGTCATTTCCTGACCTTTCCGCATCCTCCGTATTTGGTGGTCACGGGCTCGAACCCCGGTCTAATCAAGAAGCGTGTGCTACGCACTGCTGCTCCTGCCCATCTGGCTATGGAGGTGCCACATTTATTGTGGCATCTTGAGTGAGCTTTATTTCACTCAATTTGACACAGTCTTTTTGTTCCTGGAAAAGTTGCCTTTGAAACCACTGAACTGACATCTTGCTCATTCTGAGATCATGGAGTATGGCATGCACAAATCCAACAGAAATGGTTGTAGTTGTTTTAATTTCATCCACTGTTGATCTTCTGTCACCCAAAACCATTTCCTCAACTGACGGATGTCGGCTTCAGAACGACTGATTCGACGTCTTGATTGACATTCTTTGTTTTCTCAGGACTCTCATTCTTCGTGAAACCCAACTATGAACATTTTTCACATCCATAGGGCCTACAGGACACACTTCTGACATTACCCAATGGGTTTCAATTGGACTTTTCTGGTGAGATGCAAAAATCAGATAATGACACATTCCTGGTGAGCAAAGGATGCCATGTTAAGTATTATAAACATAGTATACTATTTAGGGCACTGCAATCATTTTGTGAGAAATAAATTTAGAGACCTTATAACTTGAATGTACCTGCTTAGCAGTGGTTGTAGTATAGTTCAGTATGCATAAGCATGTGTTTCATGCTTATGCATACTGGACAGCCCACACTAGATTGCTAATTCTGTCTCTCTTCCTATAGGCCAAGCTTTCTCTCCCTACTCCATCCACACCTTTAAATCTCCTATCTTGCTGTTTCTCCCCCCCCCACTCTCTTTGTAGTGTTTCCTGCGGGAAGCCTTTTATTACCTTCCCTCAATGCTTTTAGTTAATGTCTTCCCTTTTTCTCTTCATTTTTCATCAGAGCTTGCCTTTCAAGCAGCACAGTCAAGTAGCTACTGCCTTCCAAGTGATCATGTCCTGATTACAAAGAGGCCTGATATAACACAAACAGCACAGTTCATTAAACTCATATTTGCACAATGTACATGACTGGCTATGCAGAATCAATCAGTCCAGAAATACAAGGTGGATTATAAGGGAATCCTAAGGTATAACTATAAGAAAGATATGTATTTACATATCTTTCTTATAATCTTACATATCTTTCTTTTTTTTATATCTTTCTTACATATCTGCCACTCATTTGGAGAAGTCTGATTTTAATTCCTATCAAAATTGAAGTGGAATTTCTCATGTTTTCTTCAATCAAGGGTATAGTTAATCAATCTCAGAGGGTCCAATCCCCTCTTCCCACAAATTATTATGGGTTTTTCAGTCCACACAACATGCAATTCAACCTATAAGAACATGTCAACAGATTGAAAAAAAAAAAAAAAAAATTATGTAGTTGTGAAGCTCTAGAACCATTAAAATAATATTTGAATTTTTTTTCTCCATTTTTATGTACATATTCACATTGTTCAAATTCTGCATCCCTTATGTAAGAATAGTACCATGTTTCTGATATTCCTATAACTAGAACCATTAAAATAATATTTGAATTTTTTTTCTCCATTTTTATGTACATATTCACATTGTTCAAATTCTGCATCCCTTATGTAAGAATAGTACCATGTTTCTGATATTCCTATAATTCCTCTACTTCAAATTCATCAAATTTGTTTACTGTGCTCCTATCATTTTATTCCTTTATTTCTGCATCACATCAGGAATTATTTGTGTTATCCATGTGTAACTGTGGTAATTACTGCTGGTGACAAATGATAGTTGTTATTTTGCTATGACTTAAAAAATATAATCATATGGTAGCTCATGACATGCCACCTACTACTAAAGGGTATTCCAGGGGGAATCTGCCAAACTTGAGGAGTTGATTCCTTGGATGATTTTAAACAACAAAAAAAATGTTCATTGAATGTGGATCCAACTCCCAGTGGGTGGGAGATTGGTCATTTCACAAATTCAATCACTAGTAACTTCAGTGCTACCTGACCTTGCACATGTCTAATTCTTGCAACCTTCTTGGAGCTCAGAAACAGTGGTTTATTGTGTGTATTGACCATATTTAAGTGTGTGCATTGGTGCCTCCATAGCCAGGTGGGCAGGAGCAGCAGTGCGTAGCACATGCTTCTTGATTAGACCGGGGTTCGAGCCCGTGACCACCAAATACGGAAGATGCGGAAAGGTCAGGGAATGACCACCGCATATCCCCGGAGCAATATGGCCTTAGTTGCTAATGCTCCTAAAAACTAAATAACAAACAACAAACTGTGTGCATCTACAGAAATTTTCAAACAAGAATATGCTGATATCTTGTAATGGTAATGTGAGAGCTGCTGTTGAAGAATACCAGCAATGATTTCCTCCAACCAAATTGTTCCTAATCAAAAAGTTTTTATTGTTACATGCCAACACCTGTGGGAAATCAGATCATTTTATGTTGCATCTGAAAGTAATTTTAATCATGAAGTTCAATAACATGATATGATTCATAACACGATACATGAAATAACATAATTCAAGAAATATGATGGAGTCCTGCTGAAAATGTTCACATGATTTGGAGTTCCTAAAATGACCATTTGGAAAGTGCTACATTACAAGCATTTGTAACAAGTATACAGCACCTTAAAGAAACAGATTGAGTCATGAGGGAACTTTTTTTTGTTTGGTACTTACTAATTCTGATGTGTGCAGGTTTATTTTTATTGACTGATGAACCAATATTTACTTGGGATGGAGTGATTTAATATGCATAGCGAACGTATAGAGGATGGTACAATTCTCATGCAACAGATGAAGCCAATTTCTAGTGACAATTTTCAATAAATGTATGGTGTGAAATTGTTAGAAACCAGTTAATTGGACAATGTCTATTGAGCTGTCAGTGTGGAAACACCTTATTTTTTTTTTGAAAGTCAGCTGCCATGCCTTGTGGAGGATGTTCCTTTATTGAAGTGATGGCATATGTATTTCTGTTACAATGCAGCTCTGCATCTTTTCCAGCCTGGTTTCTGATTATTCTGTACCATTACTAACTCTATCCCAACCATTGGATTGGCTAAGGAGGTTTTTATCCTTGGTCAACTAAATCACCAACTTTAATTCTTAATTCTGAACCACAGACTGTTGTTGTGGGCTTCAAATGAAAGCATTATTGTATCTGCAAAAGGTGAATTATTGATAGGGATATACTGTATCAGAGAATTTTGAATGCTGCAGACTATGTTCAAAATGACTAACAAATGAGAGAGAGAGAGAGAGAGAGAGAGAGAGAGAGAGAGAGAGAGAGAGAGAGAGAGAGAGCGAGCATCAGGATATGTGTAGAATAGAAGGAAGACATTTTGAGTGATTATTATAAGAGCTTTATTGATATTCTCTTCTTAAAGGAAATAATTTTCCAACATAAAATAAGTTTTAAGACAATTTTAAATGTAAATATCACCATGCCAGTTTTAAATCAAATTCATATTGATATGAACTTTTTAACTCAAAATCATTCAAGGAATCAATCTCTGAAGTAATTTGGCAGATTCCTCCTGGGATGCACTGTATATAAATAAAAATGGGTACATCATAGAAGTATCCTTATAACCTAAATTGATGTATAATGTTTATGGAAATCTTTTTTTTTTTTTTTTTTTCTCCCCATAGGAATGTGGTTGTTTGTGTGAAAGCTGTGTTAATAATAATAGGTGAGTAAAGTTTATTTTCTTAATTATGGCATAAAGAATTTACAAAGATAATAAGTTGATCTGATTAGCCAATTTACTTATTCCATGTATGGGATTTTCTAAAAATTTAATGTGCATAATGTGTTTCTCACATGTAATTTTTTTTTTATAGGACGATAATTCAGAGGATAAGTTGAAACAGATAAATTTCAGATACATTACTATGTTAGATGATCACAAGGAAGAGTCTGCTCACTCAATAGATTATTGCCAAGTACTTGGCAATAAGGCTTGGCCTTATGTCCAACATAGAAATGAATACCACTATCCATATTCTCAACCTAATATGCTAATATCTTTTTAAATTATATAGCATCACCTGAACACTTGAATCCACTATATATTTTAAAATCTAAGATGCTGACAGAACAGGGCAGCTGATGAGAAGCCAGTAAACTTCAACACAACTGTTCTGTCAGTTTCATAGATTTTAAAATGAATAATAAACGTTAATTGAAGCCAGCATGTGTCTTCTATTAACTCCTATTGTGAACATATACTGAACTGTGTGAATAATTTTGTCTAAGTGGACAACCAAGCAGGTGTATATACTTAGACAAAACCTAATATGATAAGACAGATTATCTTCCATATCTGAAGTGGCATATGGAAGAAAAACTTCCATTTAAACAAATAATAACCATTATCTAATAACCATTATTTAAACAAATAATAACCCTTAGAATAGGGCCACATTAAACATTGTGGTAGATGACTCTCATTAACCAGTGCAATACCACCACTTTGCTTATTGGAGGCTTGAAGTGGTGAAGACCATAGTTAGTCTCCAGAGCAAAGCTCCAGCAACCCCCTCATCTCTTCCATCATGTAGTATGATTGATGTCTTTTCAGGTTATGATGGGAATCATGGCTAGTTCCAATCTTCCTTGAATTTCGAGGGTACAGCCCTAAAACGCTGTACACAGGCCAGCCACAGGGTAGTCCATTGGACTGAATCTATTGGTAACTGTCTCTGAGGTTTTTGGATCAGCTATTGTATAATCTCGCTGCCAGATAGTGACTGGAAAGAGTCTGAATAGTATGTATGCAGGGGGGGGGAGTATCGTTGAGGGCACATTATGTCAGAGAGCTGGGTATATCTTGCCATGTGTATGCTATTTTCATTGCTTCATGCGTCTTGTCCTTCCCATGTTTTCTTCTGCTGAATACATCACGAATAGTCCAACTAATAGAACAAACTTACATGCAAAAAAGATCCAAACACTTCATTCATTTTACAAATATACATGGTCTCAGTGATGTCCATTTCCATTTACAGTCTACCAAGCCCTACATACTTTTTCTGACAAAGTCCCAATTATTGGTTGATTCAACCTCTGCTCTTCTCGGTTGTCTGAATTATTCTCTGTATGGTTCCTTTCGCTTCAAAGGTGGTACATGTGCACATGTCCATTCCTAATTATTCAATATACATTTCCTTTTATTTCAAAAGTAGTACCTGTTCATATCCAATATGACATTCCCTGCCAGAGATGTAGTAATTTGGAATCTCCTCCAGCTTAAAATATTCATCTGTTGCCTCTATCATTCTCTAAACTCCATTAATCACATAGAACTCTTTGACTTCCTTTCTTTGAAACTTGACTTTCTCCAATTAAACTTTACTAACAGTGAGGTAATTTTAATGTTCACTCCCTCTGGCTTCCTTTTTCTAGTTGCACAGACTCAACGTTGAGATGCTGAGGCTTTTGCAATTACTAATGACCTCACACAGATTGTTCATTTACCTACCAGAATACCAGACAATCCTAACACCAGCCAACACTTTATCTTTTTCTGATGAGCAACCCTTCGAAGTGCATAGTAGACGTGAGTGGTCCTCTAGACACCTCAGATCACAACTTGGTGATGGTGTGTCTCTTCTGCAATGGAGCCTTTCTCTCTGGCCATTCTGAGCCTCCTGTTGTTTGGAATTACAAGAATAGAAACTGGGATGATCTGCACGTTTTCTAAACTTCTTTTCCTTGATTCGATTACTGTTTTAATCTTTTGATGACAGTTTGCTCAGGTCATGTCAGTGAAATTATTCTTGTAAGGATGAAATTCTTTATTCCACATACCACTTTAAAATCTCATCCTTTATCTAAATCTTCACCTTTCCAGCAAATGTGCTGAGGCTGTTCAAGATAAGAATGTTGCATATCACAATAATTGGCTTGCATCCAAATCTTCCTGTTCATTTTCTGCCTACACCAAAGCTCGCAAAAATTATAAAGTAGTTATTAATCAGTCCAACTGTATTTTGAACAGGCTTAGAGTACAAAACTTGCTTTTTGTCCAAATGGCAGTCAAATATTCTGATCTCTTGCCAAAGCTATTGGCTGCTAACGTTTGCCCATCTCTACTCTCACTTCTGATAAAGCCAACATGCTAGCATCTAATTTTCTTCTAACTCTTGTATTGATGACCTTCGTAAACCACCTTGTCCCATTCTCAGTACATTCATTCAATGCCTCATCTAGTCTTCTCTCAAAAGGATGCCAGAAGAATTTTGAACAATTTTGATGCCAAGAAAGCTTTAGGTCCTGATGGTATTTCTTCACTTGTTCTCAAAAGCTGTGCATCCAGTTCTGTGTCAATTTTTGATTGGAACTTGAGATTATTATCCAATTCTTTTATCATTGCTTTATACACTGAGTGGACCGAAATCATGGGATATCTACATAGTAATGGGGAGGCCCACTTTTTGCCTGAATAAGGGCAGTCACATGGCAAGGCATTGAGTCCACTAGTTTACAAAAGCGTTCCACAGGCATTTCCATCCATGCTTGCTGCACTGCTGTCCATAATTCTGTTGCATTCCAGGGTGGAGGATCCAAAGCTCGAATGGACCTTTCCACAGCATCCCAAAGATGCTCCGCAGGGTTTATGTCCAGCGAACGTGGAGGCCATTCCATGGTGGTAAAATCTGCAGAATGCTCTTCAAACCGTGTTCTGGTCACCACGGCTCTTTGGGAAGGTGCATTGTCCTGCTGGAAGAGTCCACTGTGCTGTTGGCACATGATGCCCATGAAGCCGGTGTTGTTCCTTTTTGGAAATTGCTCATATCCATCCAGTTACTAAAAAGATGACAGATCTCTTCCATTTAATTATTATCCCATTGCACTTAATTCCATTCTTTCTAAAGTAATGGACAAATCCATTAACAGCCAACCTCTTAAACTATCTGTAAACCTTAAAGCTAATCAGTGATCACCAATATGGATTCCATTAGTGTCAAACATCTGGTAATATACTAGCTTAGTTACCCATCTGTGGACAAATTTAATGGAAATGTTTGGTGAAACCCAAGCAGTTGCCTTTGATATTTCAGATATTTTATCATGTTTGGCATAAAGGTCTTGTAAATAAGCATTTATAAGATCTGCAACTGTTTTTTTGAACTTGGTTATCCAGTTTTTCCATTTCACCACTCACTGCAGGTGATGGTGGATGGCTTTCTGTCTCCTAACTTCTCCACTGATGCTGTTTTGATAATAACGCATTGCATTCCACTTTCCAGTTTGTTACAAAATGGAGTCTACCACTCCTGTGCTTATCTTCAATAACATGAAGATTTCTAGAAATATCACATATCTTTATTAGTGATTATCCTAATATCTCTTGGCATAAATCAGCATAAATACACTGCAAGTATTGTTTCCTCTCCATCTGAAAAACTGGGTTTTCTCTTTCACTCTCATTGTTACTAATCTTCTAAACAACTACCCATTCTCTACAAATCTCAAATTCGCTATGCCATGAATTATTGCTCCCACATCTGGGGTGATATCCTCAAAACCTTTCTCGGGCTTCTAAGTCATCCAATAAATCCACAAAGGGACTTTTGTGGATTTATTAGATGACTGTTTTCTGCAGCACCATGTTCAAGAGGTATTACTCACTCTGTTTGCCTCTCAGTTAATACCCTTGATCTCATTATCAGCAGTAAGTATTTGTGCATTAAGAATCTGCAGATAAAGGGTGTGGCAGTGATCACAGTGTACTGATGTGGGATTTACTTAAAAATGTAACTATCATCAGGGGTAAAGGAAAGGTTATTGCTTTCTTGAAGGTGACTATGGTGGTCTCAGATAGTTTATAAATTCTATACAATGGGACCAACTGATGATGTTAGCACAGCAAATTCTAAATGGGAAGCATTCAAGGAATTAATCTTGGGAGCTACTAGGCATTTCATACCAACTAAGAAATACTGTTCAAGATTTAGGCCTAAACGGATGTCAGATGAACTAATGAGACTCGTGGCAGAGAAGAAAAATGCATGGAATGCATATAAATTATCAGACGAAACAGAAGCCTGTGGTAGATAAAAGCTAGTCTGTAATCAAGTCATAAAGATATCTTAGGCAAAGATATCTTTACTTATGTAAACCTAGATGGAATGGGATGAATCAGATTGGTCCACTTGATGACGATGATTTCGACTGTTGATGATGATCCTCAGGGAGTTGACAAACCAAATGAGTATTTTCCATCTACGTTCACACATGAGTAATTCGATAGGGAAGTGGCCAGAGGTTTATCAAACAGGGAGCTAAATGATTCTGTAATAACTGAGAGGAAAGTGAAGGAGAGATTGTTGAAGTTAATTGTTGAACATAAGAAAGGCACCTGGGGCAGTGGGATCTGTCCAGTTATTTTAAGGGAGGCAGCAGAGAATGTAAACACACACTTAGCCATAATTATGAGAGAATCATTGTATTCAGGGGAAGTCCCCATGGACTGGAGATGTGCAAATGTATCCCCAATTCACAAAGGGGATCAAATGGTGACACAAGTAATTACAGACCTGTTAGTTTAACTTCTGTTCCGGGGAAAATAATGGATTCACTAGATTAAAGAAGCAATGCAGCAGCATCAAGACAAAACTTCGGTTATATTTCAGACAGCATAGGTTTGTTAAGGGGAAATGTTGGCTGACAATTTGATTGGATACTAACTATGGTCACAAAGGAACTAGATGCAAAAAATAATTTTGATATCATATACTTGGATTTCAGCAAAGCTTTTGATACTGTTACACATGGTAGACTACTGAACAGTGATAATATTTGAAATGTTATAACTATTGGTAATTCCCTTCTAGTTGCTGACAAACTGAATAAATATAATATTCAGCATCTACATTTATGCATGAAGTATTTAAGGATGGACACACCAGAAGTATGCTGCAGACATTCTCTTACATATGCCAAGCTGTGCTTTCTACCTGGAAGTCTAAAACACTGACTTCTGGTATCAGATCACACTCTTGACTTGAGTGTCATCTGATATTCAGATGACACTCAAGTCAAGTGGACTTAATTTCGGCAAATTCCGGTTGATCTGTGACAGCCAAATCCTCTGTTTGCACCTTTGCAATGGTGGTACTGTTAGTAACCCTGGGTATAACTCCATGTGCAAGTCCTCAAATGTGGCACTTAGCACACTGTAGCACCCAGGTGTGAACCAACATAAACAGGGGTCAAGGTGTGGTGCCCTGACCACAGGGAGAATGCTGCTCCCTCTTTGTTACCAGTAAAACCACCACTTTGCTTATTGGAGGCTTGAAATGGTAGAACCCATGTTTAATCTCCAGAGCAAAGCTCCAGAATCCATCATAGCAATATCCAATCTTCCTTACATTTCAAAGGTACAGCTCTAAAATGGTATTCGCAGGCTGGCCACTAGATAGTCCACCAGACCGAACCTATTGGTAACTCTCTTGGAGGCTTCTGGATCAGCTAGTCTATAATCTCGCTGCCTCTACTCTGTCAAATCGTGACTGGAGGGAGTCCGAGTAATGGGTATGTGGGAGGCATTGTCAAGGTCACGTTATGTGAAGGAGCTGGGTATATTCTTCCCATGTGTACGCCAAAACCAAAAATTTCATTACTTCATACAGCAGGTCCACACCCACCCACCCACCTTTTTCTTACTACTGAATACACCATGAATTGTCAAACTAATAGAACAAACTTATCTGCAAAAAGATCTAAACCTTCCAAACACTTCCTTGTTCATTTCACAAATATATGTGGTCTCAGTTCTAATCTCAATGATGTCCGTTTCCACTTACAATCTGCCAAACCCCATTCATTTTCTGACAGAATCCTAGTTATCAGTTGATTCTGCCACTGCTCATCTCAACTGTCCGAATTAATCTCCTTTATGGTTCCTTTCACTTCAAAGGTGGTACTTGTGCACATGTACATTCTGATATTCCCTGTCAGAGACTTAGTAATTTGGAATCTCCTCTTTTCAAGCGTCTCTGGCTTAAAATCTCTTTACCATATTCTGTCAAATTCATATGTTGCCTGTATCATTCTCCCAACTCCACTAATCACTTGGAACTTTGAAACTTGCTTTCTCCACAACTTTCCTAACAGTGAGGTAATTTTCCTTGGTGATTTTAATATTCACAATGCTAGCTGGCTTCCATTTTCTAGTCACACTGACCCAGCTGGGCAAAGTGCTGAGGCTTTTACAATTACTAATGACCTTGTACAGATTGTTCATTTACCTACCAGACAATCCTAACCATATAGCCAACATGCTTGATCTTTTTCTCACAAACAACCCTTCTACATATATGGTAAAGGTGAGTGGCCCTCTAGGCACCTCAGATCGTAACTTGGTGATGATGTGTATCTTCTGCAATGGAGCCTTTCTCTTGTAGCCATTCTAAGCCTTCCGTTGTTTGGAATTACAAGAATGGAAACTGGGATGATCTGCAAGTTTTCTAAACTTCTTTTCCTTGGTTCGTTTTTTTTTAAAGATTTTTTGATGTTTTCCTTTGATAACATGATAAAGTTTGCTCAAGTCATGTCAGTGAAATTATTCTTGTAAGGATGAAATTCTTTATTCCACATGCCACTTTAAAATCTCGTCCTTTATTTAAACCTTGGCCTTTCCAGTAAATGTGCTGAGGCTGTTCAAGGTAAGAATGTTGCATATCGCAATAACTGGCTTGCATCCAAATCTCCCTGTTCATTTTCTGCCTACACAGAAGCTTGCAAAAATTATAAAGTAGTTATTGATCAGTCCAACTATATTTTGAACAGGCTTAGAGTAGAAAACTTGCTTTTTGTCCAAATGGCAGTCAAATATTCTGATCTCTTGCCAAAGCTATTGGCTGCCAACTTTTGCCCATCTCTGCTCCCACTTCTGTTAAAACCTGATGGATCTCTTGCCACTTCAGCTAATGATAAAGCCTACATTCTAGCATCTAATTTTCTTCTAATTGTTGTATTGATCATCTCCGTAAAGCACCTCATACCATTCCCAGTACACTTCATTCAATGATTCCAGTAGTCGTCTCTCAAAAGGATGACAGAAGAATTTTTAACAGTTTTGATGCCAAGAAAGCTCTAGGTCCTGATGGTATTTCTCCACTTGTTCTCAATACCTGTGCATACTCCAGTTCTCTGTAATTTTTTTACACATTTTTATGTAACTGGTATTGTTCCTTCTTGGAAATTTGATCATATCCATCCAGTTACTAAAAAGATGACAAACTCTCTCATTTTATTATTGCCCCATTACACTTAATTCTATTCTTTCTAAAGTAATGGAGATATATCCATTAACAGCCAATTCTTAAACTATCTAGAAACTTTCCAGAAAATTTTTAATCAACAATCGCTAGTATGGATTCTGTCAGTCTCAATCCACTGGTCATATTCTGGCTTATGTTACTCATTTATGGACAAATTCAAAGGAAAAGTTTGGTGAAACTCAAACAGTTGCTCTTTACATTTCAAAGGCTTTTGATCATGTTTGGTTAAAGACCTTCTAAATAAGCTTCCGTCTTCTGGTTTGCCAACTGTTTTTTGTAATTGGGTATCCACTTTTCTCTCTGACCACTCACTGTGGGTGATGGTAGATGGCTCTCTGTCTTCTAACTTCTCCAATAATGCTGGTGTTCTCTAAGACTCAGGTCTTTCTCCCACTCTTTTCATCTTGTATATTAATGACTTTTTTCCTTTGACCAGAAAACCTATCCATAGTTTTGCTGATGATAGCACATTGCATTCCACCTTCCAGTTTGAGAAGGTGGAATGCAATGTGCTACACAAACTTCCCTGCACAAACAGCTTCTACTTCTTGATTTCAGTCATTCTAAAAAGAGTCCTTTTTGCGAGACATAAGACTCACAAAAAGGACTCTTCTGCTCCTATGCTTATCTTTAATGACCCTCCAATTTCTAACCTTGTTTGTTTGTTATTTGGTTTTTAGGAGCATTAGCAACTAAGGCCATGTTGCTCCGGGGATATGTGGTGGTCATTCACTGACCTTTCCGCATCCTCCGTATTTGGTGGTCACGGCCTTGAACCCCGGTCTAATCAAGAAGCGTCTGCTACGCACTGCTGCTCCTGCCCACCTGGCTATGGAGGCATCTGAGTGCTGAATGATTTTTGTAATAACTGAGAGGTAGTTGAAGAGAGAGGTTGTTGAGGCTAAAGTAAATATAGCACTCGATGGAATCTGCCCAATCAAATCATATCAAAAGAAGCAAAAGAGGTTATGTAAAACTTTAAACATAATTAATGCATCCTTGAATTCAGGAGCAGTTCCTGTGGATTGTTAATATCTCCTCTAGTAATAAAGAGAGATCCAAGGGAGAAATAGGTACTTATAGACCTGCAACCTTGACGTCTGTTTCAGGATAAATAATAGGGTCAGTGATAAAAGAAGTCAAGCAAGGAATGTAGTTATATGGCAAACACAGCGTGGATTCATTAACAGAAGATCTTGTTTGGTCAGTCAGATTGACTGCTGTGACAGAGTATTACTCTTGGTAGTGGCAAATTATACTAGAAAGCAAACTTATAGAGCATCAGCCAAAAAAAAAAAAAAAAAAACTTCCCATTTCACTTTCCATTCCCTCCAATAGTTTATCTAGTTCTTTCTTGAATTTATTATTTATTTAAGCAATAAACTTTAAACAGTTGATTGCTGGAAATTTTTTTTCCAGCAATCAACCACCTGCAGGCTAAAGCCAAACTTCCACACAACTGTTCTGCAATCATCCTTCCTCAGTTTGAATTTATGATGTTTCCTCATTTAAATTTATGATGTTCAATTTGGTAGTCTGAGCAAGAGAAGGAATCCCAACAGGACTGAACTTGCATTTAAAGCCTTCAACACCTCAATCAGATCACCTTGCAAGTGTCTAGTTTCCAGATGCTGCAATTTGCAGAACTGAAGCCTCTCATGTTAAGATCACCCCTTGTTTCTGTTCTCTGTACCTGTTACAGCAGCTCTACAGCCCTCCAGACCTGCATGCAGTACTGTAGATGTAGCCTGGCCATTGCATTGTGCAATGGGATAATCACTTCCTTATCCCTGCTAGTAAAATTCCTGTATATCATTGACAAAACCCTATGAGCAGTCCTGGCAGCCTGCACTGGTCAGAGAACTTCATTTCTGACTACACAATTACCCCATACTGCATACATGTTGTTTTCCACTACCCAGTGTACTATCATACAGTCGATATGTTATCTGAGGTTGCTGCTACCCATATGCAGTACTTTGCATTTTTAAATGTTAAACTTCAATTGCCATTTCTCAGCCCATCTGCCTATTTTTTTTATAGATTGCAATAGCATATCATCATTACTGTTATTAATCACCCTTTAAACCTTTATATCATCTTCAGACTTAGATATTAGGCATATCAGTAAATCAATAAATTAAATAAATATAGAAAACAACAATTAGCCCAGCACCAAACCCTGTGATACCCCACTAATAAGATTAGTCCATGAAGACTTATGGACTAATAAGATTAGTCCATTAATAACTACTCTCCGTCTTCTCTCATTCAACCATCCTTTTGTCCATAGCAGTAACTTGCTTATAATCCACACTATTCAAATTTGTACTGCAGTGTTCATCAGTATCCAAATCTTTTTCTGATATCCAAGTATATGATATCAAAATTGTTTTTTACATCTACTTCCTTTGTGACTGCATCGTATTATCCAGTCAAATTGGTCAGACAAGGTTTCCCCTTAACAAACCAATGCTGTGTCTGAAATATAATTTTAGTCTTGTCTAGATGGTCCTGCATTCTTTAAACAGTGACTCCATTATTTTGAACAGAATTTAAACTAACAGGTCTGTAATTACCCATATCACCTTTTAATCCTTCCTTTGTAAACTGAGGAACATTCGCACGTCTCCAGTCGCAGGGACTTTTCCTGAATCCAAAAATGCTCTCTTAATTGTGGCTAAAATTTTGCTTACCTGCTTTGCTGTCTCCATGAATATAATTGGATGGATTCCATCCACCCCAGGTGCCTTTCTTATGTTTAACTTCAACAATTTCTCTTCCACTTTTCTCTCAGTTATTACAAAATTATTTAGTTTCCTCTTAGATTTTTATCAAATTCTAAGAGGAAGTGGAGAATAAAAAGGATCTAGGTGGTAATTGGCAGTCAGATATAAAGTTTTCTGAGCAGTGCAGACAAGCTGCAAGAGTAGCTCATGGTGTCTTGTCAATGATATATAGGAATTTTGCTAGCATGTATAAGGAGGTGATTGTCCCCTTGTATAAGGCAATGGTCAGGCCACACCTTGAGTACTGCATACAGGTCTGGAGGCCTTATTTTAGGAAGGATGTAGAGCTGCTGGAACTAATACAGAGAAGGACAACGAGATTGGTGAGTGGAACAAAGGGGTTGTTCTGGATGACTATTATCAAGAAAGGCTTAAGTTCTGCAAATTGCAGCATCTGGAGACTAGGCACCTGCGAGGTGATCTAACTGAAGTGTATATGGCCTTGGATGGTTTGAGCAAGCTCAATGCTGATGGAATTCTTCCTCTTGCTCAGATTACTCACCTGAAGGGACATAAATTCAAATTGAGGAAAGTCAATTGTAGAATAGATGTGTGGAAATTTGCCTTTAGCCAGCAGGTGGTTGATAGTTGGAACAAACTTTATCTGTTGTAGTGGAGGTCAACAACTTAAATAAGTTCAAGGCAGATCTAGACAAACATTTTGAGCAAATGGATGACTGAAATGGGGAGTTTTTTTGTTTTTTTTTGGCTGATACTTGCTTTCTTGAATCATATGCCTCTTCTAATGTTAATGCTATATGTTAATATTTACTTGAAATTTGATAAGAGCATCAGAATTGGCTAGATTTTTCTAAATTTGATAACATCATAAGATATTTTGAATGTATAGATATATTGATTACTTTAACATGAATACACTCTAATATATTTGAAACTCTTTTCTGTTTTATTTGTGTAGTATACATCTTCATCGTGAAATAGAAATGTTAAAACAGCAGCTAGTAGAAAGAGAGTATCACATTGTTCAAATGGAAACAAATGTGCTCAATCATGCTCAACAGTTTCCAAATGGGGAATGGGAGGCATTAAGACAAGATTTGTATGTATGGCAGGATAAATATGAAAGGTAAGATATAATATAGTGATATATTACACGTAATATTTAATAAAAGCGATTGGCTTGAGATAAAATGACCATTTTCCAGCAGAAAGGCCTCCTTTGTGTGGAATAAGCTTATCATAAAATAAATCTTCACAACCAAAGAAGCCTTATTAAAAATTTTATATTTTTATTCTGCAATAAAAACTTGCCAGAATAAAAGCATGAAGGAAAATCAATAAGAATATGCTTATGAATAATAACAGCAGTTTAGTGCTTTTATTATTCTTATGTGTATTTTTATTACCTTTTAATGATTTATTGTACAAGTCTTTGGTTAGTTCATTTTATCAATAAAATTTTTAATAAAGCTTCTTTAGCTTTGTCTGTAATGTAAAGATTTATTTTTTTGATATGTCCATTTACACAGAAAAATTGGTGAAATTATAAAAGAATACCACCTAAAAACACACTGTCTTATAGTAGACTATTAGAAACTGCTACATTGATTAGTCAGTTGGATTATTTAGCATAAACTCTTGTATACAAGAGTTTGTGTTTCTTGTGCAAACAGGCTATAATCATTAAATTACTCTTGGTCCCTTGAGAGCATGGGGCTTGTAGTCATTACTACCGTGTAAGACTCATTGATTTTGAAACCTTCGGTTATGTTTCCACTATATTTGAGCATTGCACTCAAAAAAATCAAAAACATAATCTGAGAGAAAAGTTAGCCTTTAAGAGTAACAACAATACAATTTTACTTTTCTGTTGAACAACAGAGTTCTTTTTGTAAAATTGACCTTTACAAATATTTAAAAAGTATTTTACGTCACTTCAATATTTTAAAGATATTGACAGTTTTCAAACTTTAGAATTTTTCTTGCCAGGTTCTTTTGTGGCCTGTGATAATATCAAAATTATCTCATTTATCTCCTGCATAAAAATAATTGCTTGTTCCTGATCCATGCTGTTTGAAATCACTGTTAACAAGAATTGATAAATGACTTGGATATGAAATGCTAGTTAGAAACATTCTATCCTATAACTCAACCTACTAAAAATTATATTGTTCAGCAGAATATTTTTTTAAATATTTGTATTTATAATTCTGTAACTATCGCTCACTAGATGGCTGAAACAATACGAGACAGATGTCGACGGCCATGTTCATCCGCCACCTTTCTCTGCCCACAGCACTATCCATGATGAGATGTTATGCTGGAAATGGCGTATTCCCAATACGCTCTTCATACTGTCAAATAGGGATAGTACAATTTCTGTACCACTTCCATGATAGAGTGACCCATGTGTCAGGCACCCACTATCATTCCTCTTTCAAAGTCGGTTAAGATATAAGCAGTGAAAAATTGGGATTTGGGGAGTACAATGTGTAAGAAAGGATAGACAGGGTAGGAAGGGATGAGGGGATGCTGTTAGTTAAGAAACAAATAAATCTAAGGAAGTGTATACAGTTTACATGAATGAACAGTGCAATCTTGAGTCAGTTTGGTGTTACATAAACACTGGGAAAGGGAAAATGAGAGTAGGAGTGTGTTAAAGGTCTAATGACTCTGATGATTACAACGAACAGTTGTGCAGAGAAATAGAGTGAGCCAGTAAATCAGAATTTCTTGTAATGGGGGATTTTAACTTTCCAGATATTAACTGGAACTTGTGGATTCGTCACTTGAACACTAGCAAGACTTTTGTGGATTTATTGGAGGATTGTTTTCTACAGCAACATGTTTGAGGGGCAACCAGAGGGAGTAATACTCTTGATCTGATTATCAGCAGTGATTATTCATGCATTAAGAATTTGCAGATAAAGAAATCACTAGGTGACAGTGATCAGTGTGCTGATGTGGGACTTACTTAAAGGTGTAACTACCATCAAGGGTAAAGGGAAGAGTTTATGCTTTTGTAAAGGTGGCTACAGTGATCTCAGTTTTTAAATTATATACGGTGGGATCAACTGATGATGTTAAAAACAGTGAATTCTAAATGGGAAGCCTTCAAGGAATTAATCTGGGAAGCTACTAGGCTTTTCATGCCAACTAAGAAATACTGTTCAAGATATAGACCTGAATGGGTGTCAATGAACTAGTGAGACTCGGTGGCAGAGAAGAAAAATGTGTGGGGTTGCATATAAATTATCAGGTCACACAGAAGCCTATGGCAGATATAAGCTAGTCTGTAATCAAGTCACAAAGGAAGTTAGGTAAGCAAAGGCTGATTACAAGAAATCCTTGGCAAAGGATGTAATACTTCTTTTCTTATGTAAACTCTAGAAGGAAGGGGATGAATCAGATTGGACCACTTGATGTTGGTGGTGTGACCGTAGATGATCCTACTCAGAAAGCTGACAAACTGAATGAGTATTTTGCATCTACATTCACCCATGAGGAATTCTGTAAGAAGGGGAGGACAGAAATTTACTAAACTCTGACAGGGAACTAAATGATTTTGTAATAACGGAGAGCAAAGTGGAGGAAAAATTCTTGAAGTTAAACATAAAAAAGACACCTGGGGCAGATGGAATCAATCTAGTTATATTGAAGGAGGCAGCGAAAGCATAATTATGAGAACATCCTTAGATTCAGAGGAGGTCCCCATGGACTGGAGATGTGCAAATGTATCCCCAATTCTCAAAGGAGGGTTCAAAGGGTGAAGCAAATAATTATAGCCCTATTAGTTTAACTTCTGTTCCAGGAAAATAATGTTGTCACTGGTTAAAGAAATGATGGAGGATCGCCTAGACAAGACTGCAGTAATAGTTCAGACACAGCAGCATGTGTGTGTTAAGTGAAAGCCTTGTCTGGCCAATTTGATTGAATACTATGATGTGGTCACAAAGGAACTGAATGCCAAAAATAATTTTGATATCATATACTTGGATTTCAGGAAAGCTTTTGATACTGTTGCACATGGAAGATTGCTGTACAAATTGAAGTGGTATGGCATTAAGGGTGAGTTGATGCAATGGATTAAGGGATGGTTGAATGGGAGATTGCAGAGAGTGGTAATAAATGGACACTGCTCTATGTGGACTAATGTTATTAGTGGGGTTCCCAAGGGTTTGGTGCTGGGCCCATTATTGTTTTTTGTATTTATTAATGATATCGATGAAGTTGTATCGGGCTGAATGTCCAAGTTTGCAGATGATACAAAGGTTGGCAGGGTTGTTAATGATAGTAAAGATAGTGTCCTACTGCAACAGGATCTAGAAAAGTTAGGTAGATGGGCTGAGAAGTGGCAACTGAAGTTTAATATTGACAAATGTGAAGTACTGCATATAGGTAGCAGTAACCAAAGAGGAAAGTACCAACTGTGTGGTATTACACTCAGGGATGTGGGGAATGGAAAAGACCTGGGGGTAACTGTGCAGTTGGATACAGGATAGCAGTGCAGACAGGCTGCCAGAGCAGGGCATAGAGTTTTGTCAATGATATACACGTGTATAGGAATTTTGCTAGCAGACACAAGGTGGTGATTATACCTTTATATAAAGCAATGGTCAGGCCACACCTTGAGTACTGCTATAGGTCTGGAGGCCTCATTTTAGGAAGGATGTAGAGTTGCCAGAATGAGTAGAGAGAAGGGCAACAAGATTGGTGGGAGGAAGAAAGGGGTTCTCTTACTAGGAGAGGCTTAAATTCTGCTAGTTACAACATCTGGAGACTAGGCACTTGCAAGGTGATCTGATTGAGGTGCACAAGGCCTTGAATGGTTTGAGCAGGCTCAGTGCTGATGGGATACTTCTGCTTACTCAGATTAAGAATTTGAGGGAGCATAGATTCAATTTGAGGAAAGACAGTTGTAGAATAGATATATAGAAATTTTCCTTTAGCCAGCGGTTGGTTGATTGCTGGAAGAGATTTCCATCTGTTGTTGTGGATGTTGATACCTTAAATAAATTTAAGGCTGAACTAGAAAAACATTTGGAGTGACCTGATGGGTGAAATGGGAAGGTTTTTTTTTTTTTGGCTGATGCTCTATGAGCTTGCTTTCTTGCATCACATGCCTCAACTAATACTAAGCCAACTCACGATGTTTATCCACACTGACATCGAATTACTATCTACATGAATGCAGTGTACCTATATACCTGCCAAGCCATGGGTTCTGCCACTAGCAAGAAGGGTGACAGCATTGCTTTGCCCAGGAACCAGGCATCCAATGAATTCTGTCCTTTCAGTATACATAAAGCAGTAAATCGGCTTCATTTTATGTATTGCATACAGATTTTGAAGCCTTTTTAAAAGGCATTTTCAACTTGTGGAATGGAAACAGAAAAGAGTAATGAGACTAATCAAGGACACCAAAAGGTATTGTTGCCACGAAATACAACATCATAAGGAGTCAAACTTTAAAGGAATCCTGCAGAATAGATATGCTGTCTGAAAGAAAAATGCTCTCAGACAGAGCATAGGATAGGGACAGGTGAAATGGATGATTTTTTTTTTTTTTAATTGGCTTGTGCTGTATAAGCTTGCTTCCTTGCATCATTTGCTAATATTAACACTTTGCAGTCCAGCATTATTTCTGCTGTCTTCCCTTTCTGGTCCATCTCAAAAATAAAAAAAATTAATACTGAATATGAGCTCTTCAAAAATTATATATTTTTGAGTTTACATGAGTTACCTTGAAAGGCCTCCATAGCTGAGTGACTCGTCAGGAGTGGGAGTGCAGTAGCACAAGCTCTTTGAGTAGACGGGGATTCAAGCCCCTGACTGCTAAATACTGTCGATCTGCCAACTTGCACTGGACCAGTGTGGCAGATTATGGTCCATTTCCCTCAACATGAATTGTTGAGGAGGCTTCCATCCTGCAGTCTTTATTCTTATTTGAACTTTCTTGTTTCATCACAAAATGAGAATGTCTCTCTCTCTCTCTCTCTCTCTCTCTCTCTCTCTCTCTCTCTCTCTCTCTCTCTCTCAAGAAAAGAAGAACAAATGGAAGTAAAGAAAGATCTAAGTATGAAGGATTTGAACATGTTAAGGAAATAAGGGGTAGGCTTAGGGCCTGCTTATAAGGAGGTGATTATTCCCTTGTATAAGGCAATGGTCAGGCCACACCTTGAGTACTGTATACAGGTCTGGAGGCCTCATTTCAATCTGGTCTTGGCGCATTATAGCCCTAGCTGCTAATGCGCCAATAAAATCGAAATCAAATCAAATCAAGCCTCATTTCAAGAAGGATGTAGAGCTGCTGGAACGAGTACAGAGAAGGTCAACAAGATTAGTGAATGGAACAAAGGGTTGCTCTTACGAAGAAAGGCTTCAGTTTTGCAAATTACAGTGTCTGGAGACTAGGCACTGGCGAGATGATCTGATAGAGGTGTATAAAGCCTTGAATGGTTTGAATATGCTCAACGCTGATGGGATTCTGCCTCTTGCTCAGAATAATCATCTGAGAGGGCATAAATTCAAATTGAGGAAGATAGATGTAGGATAGATGTGTGGAAATTTGCCTTTAGCCAGCGGGTAGGTGGTTGGTGGAACAGACTTCCATCCCTTGTTGTGGAAGTTGATAGCCTAAATAAATTTAAGGCTCAGCTGGACAGGTATTTCGAATGAACGGAGGGGTGAAGTGAAAGGGTTTTTTTTTTTTTTTTTTTATTTTGGCTGATGCTGCATAAGCTTGCTTTCTTGCATCATATGCCTCTACTAATGCTAATGCTAAATTAAGAAATTGCATAATTATAGATGCTTTACTTCAAGGGAGGCACTGGGAAAATTTTACTGGTCAAGGGAGGCGTGGGCTCAGAAAGTTTGAGAACCGCTGATCTAAACATTGGAAATCCAGAGTTTAAATAAAGATGTGACTTTAGGATAGAATGATGAATAAAGGAGTTCACCTCTACAAGAATAATTTCTCTAACACAATATGAGGAAATGTTTGGATCAAAAACAGTGATCCGGCCTAGGAAAAGAATAGGAGTAATGTAAAATGCTGAGGCTTGCATTCCTTTAATGGCAAACAACACAAAACTGAGAATGGCCATGAGTGAGAAGTTCCATTTGATTATTTTTACTGTTATTATAAAAAACTTTTTCTCATTTCTGGGGCTTTTCCCACCCTGTGACTGGTACTGATACCATGTGCATGAAGTGGTTGTGTGTGTCTGGTTACTATTATTATTAATATTACTGTTGGTCACGAAACTCTTGCTATCCTACAGGTAGCAGTTGTAGTAGAGGCATGTGATGCAAGAAAGCAAACTTATGTCGCATCAGCCAAAAAAAAAAAAAAAAACCCATTTCGCACATTAATTTCCTCTAAGTTTGTCCAGTTCCTCCTTGAATTTATTTAAGCTATCAACTCCCACAACAACAGATAGAAGTTTGTTCCAGCAATTAACTACTTACTGGCTAAAGGCAAATTTCCATACATCTGTTCTACAACTGTCTTTCCTCAATTTGAATTTATGCCCCCTCATTTTCATAATCTGAGCAAGAGAAAGAATCCCATCAGAATTGAGCCTGCTCTCCCCATTCAAAGCCTTATACACCTCAATCAGATCACCTCGCAGGTGCCTAGTCTCCAGATTCTGTAATTTACAGAACTTAAGCCTTTCTTGATAAGAGGACCCCCCTTCGTTCCCCTCACCAATCTTGTAGCCCCTCTCTGTACTCGCTCAAGCAACTCTACATCCTTCCTAAAATGAGACCTCCAGACCTGTATGCAGTACTTGCCTTATACAAAGGGATAATCACCTCCATTTCCCTACTAGCAAAATTCCTGTATATCATTGACAACACCCCATGATCTGCTCTGCCAGCCTGTCTGCATTGCTCAGAAAACATCATATCTGACTGCACAATTACTCCCAGGTCTTTTTTTAATTTTCTACCACCCTAAGTGTGGTACCACACAGTTGGTACATTTCTGTGGAGTTACTTCTACCCATATGCAGTACTTTGCATTTGTCAATGTTAAATTGCCACTTCTCAGCCCATCTGCCCACCTTTTCTAGTTCCTGTTGCAGAAGCACACTGCCATTACCATCATTAACAACCATGCCAACCTTAGTATCATTTGCAAACTTTGATATTAAGCCTGATATACCTTCATCAATATAATTGATAAATATACAAAACAACAGTGGGCCCAACACCAAAAGCTTTCCTGAAATCCATGTATGTGATATCAAAATTATTTTTTCCATCCAGTTCCTTTGTAACCACATGTATCCAATCAAATTTGTCAGATAAGACTTTCCCTTAACAAATCCATGCTGTGTCTGAATTATTACCGCAGTCCTGTCTAGATGATCCTGCAATGCTTCTTTAACCAGTGACTCCATTGTTTTACCCAGAACAGAAATTAGACCAACAGGTTTGTAATTACTCACGTCATCCTTTGATCCCCCTTTGTGAATTGAGGACACATTTGCACATCTCCAGTCTGTGAGAACTTCCCCTGAGTCCAAAGATGCTCTCATAATTATGGCTAAGGTTTTCTTACTTCCTTTGCTGCCTCCTTTAATATAACTGGATAGATCCCATCCACCCTGGGTGCCTTTCTTATGTTAAACTTCAACATTTTCTCCTTCACTTTGCTCTCAGTTATTACAAAATCATTAAGCTCTATGTTAGAGTTTAATAAGCTTCTGTACTTCCCTACAGAATTCCTCATGTGTGAATGCAGATGCAAAATACTCATTCAGTTTGTCAGCTATCTGAGCAGGATCATGAACAGTCAAACCATCAATATCAATTGGATTAATCTAATTCATCCCCTTCCTTTTTCTTAGCGTCCTTTGCAAGATTTCTTGTAATCTGCTTTTGCTTGCCTAATCTCCTTTGTGACTTGATTACAGACTTGCTTATATCTGCCATAGACTTCTGTGTCACCTGATAATTTATATACATCCCATGCATTTTTATTCTCTGTCACGAGTCTCATTAGTTCATTTGATATCCATTTAGGCCTTGAACAGTATTTCTTAGTTGGAACAAAAACCTTGTAATAACTTAATTCTAAATGGAAAGCATTCAAGGAATACTTCCCATTTAGAATTTGCTGTTGGTAACATCATCAGTTGATCCCAATGTATGAAATTAAAAAAATCTCTAAGACCACTGAAGTCACTTTTATGAAAGCAAAACCCTTTCCTTTACCCCTGATAGTTGTAATATCTTTATGTAAATCCCACATCACTACACTTGCGATCACTACCACCCAGTGGTACCTTTGGGTTTTCAGGATTGTAGCTTTCTTGAGTTCCATTTAAATGTTCTCTGGAGGCTTTTTGCTACTAGGTTCTTATGGAGGCTCTTTGTAACCATAACAGTGGTTGACACGATGATCGTGATGGTCATTACTTGTTCCATATGCCACATATCTTGGACTTCCTGTTTTAGGTCTGAGTACTTCTGATCTTTTCCTTATATGTTTTTTGGAAGTTGCTGGTATTGAGAACCACTGTGTTAATCAGGTATGTAACCATTTCCTTGGTAACGGGGGTTATGTCTGGTTTGTTGTGCAAGATCGTCATCTGTTATTTTGGCACAGTCCCAGTATAGTTTGTGAGTAGAGGTTTCTAGTATGACCTGAGGCTCATACATGTAATACAGTCAAATTTTTATGATAAGTTGTTATTTTTGCAGGTATTGCAAGTAACAATTTCAGGTATTTTTGCTAGTGCAAAAATACCTGGAAATTATAAAAATACTAGCAAACATTAAAAAACAACAAATTACAAAAGCCAAATTAAAAAATAAAAAAAAGTTGTTCATACTTCAGCACAACCGCCAGGTCAGTGGAGTTTACAGTAAATTATCAATATAAACATTAATTGTATTCAGCAGCAAGGGCTTGAACACCGGTCCTTTCAAAGAACGCATGCTACTATACCCAAGCTCCTGACCACTCGGCTACTTCACACCCTTCTATGTATTTCTGAGGATAATTATTGTTATTATTAAAACTTTTTCTCCTTTTTGGGGTTTTTCTGCCCTGTGACAGGTACTGGTATCAAGTGCATGGAGTGGTTGGTTGTGTCCAATTAATATTATTATTATTGCTATCACTATTGGTTAAAAATTTCTCTTGCTATCCTACAGATGTTTAGGATTGTGGCTTTCTAAAGTGCCATTATTATTTTAAAACTTTTTCTCCTTTTATGGGATTTTTTCTGCCCCATTACAGGTACTGGTACCAGGTGCATGGGTTGGTTGTGTCTAGTTACTATTATTATTGTTACTGTTGGTAAAGAAACTCCCTTACTATCCAGGTGTTCAGGATTGCAGCTTTCTGGAATTCCATTTAAGTGTTTTCTGAGAGGCCTATTGTTGCTAGGTTCTTAGGGAGGCTCTTTGACACCATGCCAGTGGTTGACACAATTGGGATGGTCATTATTTGTTCCATATGCCACATATCTTTGATTTCCAGTCTTAGGTCTGAGTACTTCCTGATCTTTTCCTCATTATCTGGAGGTTGCTGATGTTGGACACCACTATGTCGATCAGGTAGGTTGCCATTTCTTTCTTGTTGATGACGGTTATGTCTGGTCATGTGTGGGATCATCTTGTCCATTATTATGGCAAGGTCCCAGTATAGTCTGTGAGTAGAAGTCTCTAGTACAGCCTGAGGCTCATACTTGTATTATGTTAAACTTTCTTTGATCAGCTGATATTTTTGTTCTAGCTTCTGGTGTATTATCCTAGTCACCTGGTTATGTCTGTGAGTGTAATCTGTCTGGATGATCACCCTATATCCTGCGGTGATATGCTGGTTTGTTTCTGGGGTAAGGTAGCATTGTCAACACGTCATTATTCTGGAATCCTTAGCAATGTATTTTCTGTAGTCCCTAGTGTTGATTACCTGGTCTTCAATGGCGAATGTAAATCCCTTCAGTCTTGAAGAAAAGAATTCCATTTATAAGCCAAGCATTGGAAGCCATCTTATCTATGTAGTCCTGATGGAACTCGTAGTGTCTGCCCATGGAGTGTCTTCTTCGCCCATCTTTCTGTCTTTGTTTCTTCTGTCTCTATGAATGTGGTCTCCTTGTTGAGGTTGAGTGTTTTGTGCAATTTGTCATCTTTCTTAATTGCTTGGTGTATTGATGCTGTGTTTTTTTCCTGGAAGTAATTTCTCTGGTTCTTAATCACCTTCTCTTATTCAATGAGGTCATTCAATCTCCTCCTTCCTTCTTTACAGGCTATGGTCAGTCTCTCAATGGCCAACTTCAGATGGGGTTGGCAGCTCTTGGTCATCATTATCCTGGTCGATCTCATAATCTTCTCCAGCTCTGTATTCATCCAATCTATGATCCCCGAGGAGTACGTTAGACTGGGAATGAGTACGTATTTATGGCTGTGACCACATTCAGCTTTGATTTTAGCAGGCTTCTCAGTCTCTAATGGTATTTCTCAGTCAGGCCGGCCTTGATCTTATGTTCTAACTGGCGGGCCTGCATCATCTCCAGATATTTGTTTGTCTCTCCCTCTGTCATGGCTTCAATCTCTTCACCGGTCTTCAGCTGGTAGTTTCATCCGACTGGATGCCCTTGATACAGTCCATGGATATTGCATTTGTCTAGGCCAAATTGCATCCTGATGTTAGTGCTGACCTCCTTAGTGGTACGGAGTAGCTGTTGTAGTTGATTCTCAGTTGCAGCATAGAGTTTGAATTCATCCATGTCCATCAGGTGGGAGTGGGTGTACAGTTTAAGTCCTCCTTTCTTTTAATGTATACCCATACTTGCTGCTATTCAGCGTGGTGGACAGCAGGTTGAGTGCTAGACAGAAGCATAGTGAGCTGAGTGCATCTCCCTGGAAGATTCCTCTACTGGTGGGTATCGGTCTGGTTGTGATGTTCTTGACCTTAATGGTTGTCCACCATTTTGCCATGGTTGCTTCTGTGAAGTGTGTTAGGGTTGGGTTGACTTTGTCGATCTTCAATGTCTCTATCAGCTTGCTATGGGGCAAGGAGTCGAAGATTGTGCAGTAGTCTCTGTAGCAGTGGTGTAACTATGCTAATGCAGTGCATTGGGGCCCATGAGCAAAAGGTGGCACATTGCCCTCCTCCTGCCCAAAACAGAAAAAAATTTAATTGAGTAAAAATGTAAGCTTTTTTAGTTGTTTCATGATAAAATTTACCATGTGTACGAACAATAATATTTTTCACATTATTAGGGAAGGGGCCCATTTATTAGGGGTTATTATTATTGAGTATGGTATTACTCAATATTATCAGGGGGACGCACACTAAACTTTGCATTGGGACCCACGTTTTCTAGTTACGACACTGCTCTGTAGGCTGTGTACAGGTTGTGGTGCTTCTTGTAGGCTTGCTCCATAACTGCAACGTCAGTGGTCAGTTGCTCCTTGCATTCTCTGCTCATCTGTATGTCTCTCCAGAAGGAGAGACATACAGATGAGCAGACATATGTATTAAACTATTTGGATAGTCATGGTGGTGTTGTAGCTCTCCAAATGTGATATCTTCTTAGTTATGCAGCTGGTTCATAATTTGTACATTTTTGGGAGATGGGTGATTTGTCTGTACTTTGCTGGGTTTGTGGTGTCTTTGTCCTTAGTCTTCAGTTAGGTAATTCCTTGAGTCAGAGACACTCTGGGATTGTGTCAGGGTACCTTATTATCTAGTGAATTGCTACACTGTGTGTGTGTGTGTGTGTGTGTGTGTGTGTGTGTGTGTGTGTGTGTGTGTGTGTGTGTGTGTGTGTGTGTGTGTGTGTGTGTGTGTGTGTGTGTGTGCAGCTGAATTTCTTGTACCAGTAGTTGCGGATGTTATCTCTTCCTGGAATTTTCCAGTTGTGGGACTACCTGATCAACTGTACATCTTTCTCCCATTCTGCCATCTCTTGTGTATTCTTGGTTTCTTCCTTTCTAGATCTTTACAGGGGGCACAGCCATTATGACTAGCTTTGCTGCTCTCAGATTTCCCCAGAACTCTTCCACCTCTTGTCTGATTTTCCTGTAGAAGGCTCTCTGGTTTTCATCAAATATCCTGTTGTCTGTTTTCCTCTGGGCCCTCTTCCTGTAATGGCAAAGGCTGTTGCTGAGTGCCAGGAGTTTCTGCGTGTAGGTGTCATAGAATTCTTCGTTCCTCTGATTATAGGTCTCATATTTTCTGCAGATGTTGTCTTTCTTGATGATGGTCTTCAATTTTTTGATCAGCTTCTTACTTCTGTTACCCCATTGGTACTGGGTCAGTTGGCCTGTCTTCACTTTTATCTCTTCTATCTTCTGTTGTAGCCTTCTTTCGCAGGCTGGTTGTTCCTTGTCTTTTGCATTTTGTGTTATGCTGTTCTTTGGTTTCTCTTCCATTCGTTGTAGTGGCATTGTAAATTGCTGTGCAGATGGTGTGTTGTGTTGTGTTACTTTGTTGTTGTTGTTGAGATAATTTAGTATTATTTGCATATTGAGGTGGTCTTCAAGGGGGGTCTTTGACACTCTTTGGTGGCAAAGTGTCCTCGCGAGGTTTCAAGAGGCCCAGGTTTCTATGCCCTTATTCTGTACTCTCGGGAGTTACTTTTCTGACTGTCTCATCAAAATAAGTTGTGGCTTAAGTAAGACCTCGAGAGTTGTTACCAGAGGCTGCCCATAGGAGTCCATTTTTGGACCTCTGTGTTGGAACATCGTTTTTGATAAATGGCTGTGTAATACTTTCTCTAATGTTCGAATGGTAGTGTATGCTGACAACCTATCTTGGTCAGTGGAAATTCTAGAAAACAACTGGAAGACACTGCAAACTCGGTATTAGTGGAATTATCCAACTGGACCTTAACTCAAACTTCAAATTTCGTCTGCCAAAACGTTCCAGTTGCTTCTGAAAGGAAGGTTGTCCCCATGCAATCAAATATAAAGCAAAGGTGATACACTATAGTTCTACCTACGGTTAAAAATTTGGGCATACTGCTGGATGACCATCAAAGTTTCCTACCACATGTGAAGTATGTTGAAGATAAATGTAAGGTTCTGATGGTAAAACTAAGGCAGATTGTGAAACGAGATTGGGGAATTAAAGGAAACACATTGGATCTTTACTATAACTGCATCTTCTTGGCAATTATTTCCTATGGTGATAGAGCTTGGGAGTTTTGCATTAACAAAGTTGTAATTATTAATCAACTGCAGCAGGCTCAAAGATCTGCTCTTTTTTTTGAAGTCACAGGCTTGTAAAACTACGTTCACTGCTGCCTTACAGGTCCTACTTGGCAAACTCCCAATTCAGTATGAGATACAATACAGATACCTTCTTTTTCATTTCAGAAGGAATGTCTATCCTATGGTGGTGGTGTTCACAACCTAGAGGAAAGTTTAAATAGTGAAAAGAAGAGACCTCGTACTCATTTTGTCTCCCTGTGGCAATAGGACTGGTCTTCTTCTGTAACGAGAGAATTTTTTCCTGAGGTGGAAGTTTCTCAAAAAAAAGATCTACCCTGGATGTTACAGAGTCTGTATGGAATGTTTCTTCTAACAGAACATGGTAGTTTAAATAGAAGTTGTTTAAATTTGGTCTCTCTGACCCTCCCCTTTGTCCAGCTGTTGAATCTGCTGACCACGTTCTCTTTAATTGTCCATCTTATTGGGATCTTAGGACAGAACTGGAGTCATCAGTTCCAAACTTTTCCCTGGCTGTGAAAAGGGCCTTGGTGCAAACGGAAAATGTTTTTATCATCTTAAACTCCTTTGCTGGCAGAGCTTTCAAAAGAAGAGAGTTTCTGCATCAGTTAGTGTCTCAGTAATTGAATGACGTTATACTGAACTCTGATAACGCAAGTTGTTCCTAACATGCACCTTCATGATATGCTTAGTGTTTCTCTGCTTAGAATCTAGTAGATAGCATTTTTTTGTCCTGTTTACGCTGTGCACTTTTGCTATCAGTGGACAGATTGTTTTGAACAGATTGTTATTATGGAAATAATATGCTTATGAACTTTCAGCTTGTTTGGAAGCTACAGGTGCATGACTTTTAACTTTCACCTGGAAGTCTGAAAGTCACAAGAAAGTCTGTTCTATAATTGATAATTATCGGAATATTGCAAATATTCTACCATATCTGTTATAAATGATGTAATTTTTTATAGTGTAAATATTGTATTATTGTTGTTGATCGTTTTGGTTTTAACTTACTGCTTGGGAAACTCATGCTTGTGAACTTTCACCTCTTTGAAAGCTGCAGGAATATGGTGTATTTGTAATTGTTGATATAGTTGTACACGTTGGCACTAATGATATTAAGAGTAGGAGACCGGCAGAATTACTTAACAAGTACAGGTCACTGATGAAAAAAAGCCGTGAATTAGGGTTGAATTTGAAAGTGTCTGCAATTCTGCCCAGACACGATAGGAGGGAATATATGATGAAAGCCTTGTCGATCAATTCGGCCCTGGAAAGATTGTGCAAGGCTCAAGGGGTAGAATTTTTTTCAGCCTGGTCTGTACTTGTTAACAGAAGGGACTGCTTCTACAGGGATGGGATACACTTAAATAGAAAGAGTACAAGAATATTTGCTGATGCTATCAAGCAGTGTTAAGTGGGTCAGAAAACTGCTAGCTTAGGGGGGATACAAGGACTAATAGATTAACAGAAAGCCACTGGCAGAGGTGAAAGTGATTCTTGCACTGCTTCTATTGGAATGAGCAGAAGCCTGGAAAACAAGATGCAGGATATTTCAGAGACTACTAGGAGTCATTGCGATACAAGTAAACACATGGGTTGTGTTAGGGTAGCTAAGAAAAAGAACAGGTGCATGTATACTTGCATATACACCAATGCTAGGAGTTTGGTAAATAAATTTGATGAATTTGAGGTATTGCTCAAAGCATCAAAGGCGGATATCAAAGACGTGATGTCACACAGATATAAGGAATGCAGAACTGTAATTTGGGGAGTACAGCATCTACAGAAAGGATAGACAGGATAGCTGCAATAAGGCCTCTGAGGTTGGGATAATCCATACTACCAATTTTAAACACACCACCAACCGTTTATGACTGATTGAATAAAATAAAATAAAATAAAATGATAAAAAAGACTGTAAAATAATATTTACAAAAAACTTTTAATAATTTACAAAAAACTAAACTATAACAGAAGTAAAATAAGTAAATAAGTTAAAATGCATTAAAATATAAATATAAAAGCGATAAAAAGACGATAAAAAACACTAGAGCTTTCGGAGGTGTCTTCCTCCTTCCTCAGTAATAGTGAGACTTAAATGACACATCCTTAAATACCAGGTTCACGGCACACGTGGATGACCAGGCGCATACTCAGCATCCCTTTCACTTGTACCAGAACCGGAAGTGGTCTGGACCCGTGGAAAATTAAAACGTTTGTCTCTTGTCAGAACCACCGCCTCAAAAAAGGGGGTGAAGCCTAACTCCCCTGTCTCTATTTATACTATTGTTACCAGAGGACCCAATCCACAGACTTTCCAGCCACTTTCGGTCCCAGAATCTATGTGCCCGGTCAAGGATGACAGCGTTGTCGGGGGAGATCTGGTGTTGTTTTTCCCAATAGTGCTCGGCAATGGCGGATTTATTGAGCTCTGCGGTCCGTATCGCTCGTGAATGTTCTCCCAGACGGTCCTTGAGACGCCGTCCTGTCTCCCCCACGTAACATTCCCCACAATCCGGGCATGTGATCTCATACACGACCCCACTACTAGAATCCCTAGTAATGGGGTCTTTGACCTGTGACACTACTGTGTGCAACCTCCGGCCCGGAAGCTGCACACAGCGTGTCTGAAAGTCGCGAAGCATTCTCGCAATGCGATCTGACAGGCCCGGATAGTAGGGAACATACACTGTGGTAAGCGGTACAGGCGGAACTACCCGATTGGGCTCTTCCTCTCTGTTGTATTCATCAATGACCCTCTGGGGGTAACCGCACCTCATAAGATCCGTCGTGATTTGCCTAATTTCCTTCTCCCCCTCCTCAGGGGTACTGCAATGCGTTCTCACCCTACCCAAAAGTGCTCTGGCCACACTATTTTTATGTTGGACAGTCTGTGCCGTCCTATAATGTGTGTACTGGCCCCTACACATTGGTTTCCTATAAACCTTAGTTCTAAGTCTGGGGCCTTCCCTATACACCATTATGTCCAGAAATGGGAGGGTACCATCTATTTCTACCTCCGAGGTAAATTTTATGAAGGGGGGAAAAACCATTGAGAAACGAGACCACATCTTCCTCTCTCCCCTTCTTTACAATAGTAAACGTGTCATCAACATATCGTTTCCACTTCCGCATAGGGAACTCCAATCTTGCGAAAACCCTATTCTCAAATTCCTCCATAGCCAGATTTGCAACAATGGCGCTGATTGGAGAACCCATGGCTGTACCGTGAACCTGTTTATACATCACTCCTTGGAAAACCAAGGTTGTACTAGAAAGACATAATTCAACAGCACCACATATATCTTCTATGTTTAGGTGGGATCTGGCACTCAAAGTATTATCCTTTTGTAAAGCCAACCTTACACATTCTACCCCATGTGCTATGGGGATACAAGTAAATAATGCTATAACATCAAATGACATCATCATCTCGTCCTCCCCTATTTCTTGACTCCTTACAAAGTTCACAAATTCCGCACTGTTTCCAACGACCAACGCGGACCGCCCCACAACCGGGGAAATCAGCTGCGCCAGATATTTTGATAAAGCATACGTAGGGCTACCAATGAAGGAAACTATGGGCCGTAATGGAACATTCTCCTTGTGTGTCTTGGGTAACCCATAAAATCTGGGCAGTCGACACCCTGTTGCGTGCATGGACCAATACTTGTCCTTTGGAATCTTTTCCATTCTTAGCCAGGAAAGTAGCATCTTATTTACACGCTGTTCTAAGCTAGCCAAGGGGTTTCTCTGAACAATCTTATAAGTACCATTATCACCTAATAAGTCTAACGCTTTCTTTCGGTAATCTTCTTTGTTTAATACCACAGTTGATCTGCCTTTATCTGCTGGTAGGATTATAATATCTTCGTCCCGTTTAAGTTCTTCTAGCGCTTTCTTCTGTTTCGGGGTAAGATTTGGAGCAATCGTTTTTGCTTGGCCCAGGATGGCGACAGCTTTAACACGAATTTGATTAGCAATATGTTCAGGTAACTTACTAATTGCCCTCTCAATACCCATAGATGTTTCGGTAATTGGAGGTTTAGAGGGTAGCAATGCAAACTTAGGTCCAAGAGCCAAAAGTCTCTCTTGTTCTTGGGTTAACGATTTGCCACTTAAATTTTGAATAAAGTTGGAATGGTCGCTACCCCTAAATACAGTGGACTGCTCCTCTAATAACGTGTGAAACTTCCTAATATGTCTCTGTTTATAAGAATAGGTAATCCTATTCGTCCTCTCCAGAACTAACCTCTTCACACCTATCAGGTGTAGGGGGGACAATCTACTACTAATATCACCTAATGCTACATCAATCAATCTCCTATTATGTCTCAAGTCATCATGAAGTTTCTGAATCCATGTATTCAAAACCTTCTTTTGATACCATGTGATAATCCTGGACAAACGGGCATCTTTAAATGGTGCCTTGATCCTAAATCCATGTGGCATAAGATTATGATCCCTGCAACGGTAGGCAAACCTTAAGTGCTGTTGCTGTTTGGACTCAGCTACGCTATATCTCTGGAACCTTCGGATGTGCCGCAAAACTGTATGGCCATAAACATTAACTATATCTGCAATAAGGCCTCTGAAGTTGGGATAATCCATACTACCAATTTTAAACACACCACCAACCGTTTATGACTGATTGAATAAAATAAAATAAAATAAAATGATAAAAAAGACTGTAAAATAATATTTACAAAAAACTTTTAATAATTTACAAAAAACTAAACTATAACAGAAGTAAAATAAGTAAATAAGTTAAAATGCATTAAAATATAAATATAAAAGCGATAAAAAGACGATAAAAAACACTAGAGCTTTCGGAGGTGTCTTCCTCCTTCCTCAGTAATAGTGAGACTTAAATGACACATCCTTAAATACCAGGTTCACGGCACACGTGGATGACCAGGCGCATACTCAGCATCCCTTTCACTTGTACCAGAACCGGAAGTGGTCTGGACCCGTGGAAAATTAAAACGTTTGTCTCTTGTCAGAACCACCGCCTCAAAAAGGGGGTGAAGCCTAACTCCCCTGTCTCTATTTATACTATTGTTACCAGAGGACCCAATCCACAGACTTTCCAGCCACTTTCGGTCCCAGAATCTATGTGCCCGGTCAAGGATGACAGCGTTGTCGGGGGAGATCTGGTGTTGTTTTTCCCAATAGTGCTCGGCAATGGCGGATTTATTGAGCTCTGCGGTCCGTATCGCTCGTGAATGTTCTCCCAGACGGTCCTTGAGACGCCGTCCTGTCTCCCCCACGTAACATTCCCCACAATCCGGGCATGTGATCTCATACACGACCCCACTACTAGAATCCCTAGTAATGGGGTCTTTGACCTGTGACACTACTGTGTGCAACCTCCGGCCCGGAAGCTGCACACAGCGTGTCTGAAAGTCGCGAAGCATTCTCGCAATGCGATCTGACAGGCCCGGATAGTAGGGAACATACACTGTGGTAAGCGGTACAGGCGGAACTACCCGATTGGGCTCTTCCTCTCTGTTGTATTCATCAATGACCCTCTGGGGGTAACCGCACCTCATAAGATCCGTCGTGATTTGCCTAATTTCCTTCTCCCCCTCCTCAGGGGTACTGCAATGCGTTCTCACCCTACCCAAAAGTGCTCTGGCCACACTATTTTTATGTTGGACAGTCTGTGCCGTCCTATAATGTGTGTACTGGCCCCTACACATTGGTTTCCTATAAACCTTAGTTCTAAGTCTAGGGCCTTCCCTATATACCATTATGTCCAGAAATGGGAGGGTACCATCTATTTCTACCTCCGAGGTAAATTTTATGAAGGGGGAAAAACCATTGAGAAACGAGAAAGCGTTAGACTTATTAGGTGATAATGGTACTTATAAGATTGTTCAGAGAAACCCCTTGGCTAGCTTAGAACAGCGTGTAAATAAGATGCTACTTTCCTGGCTAAGAATGGAAAAGATTCCAAAGGACAAGTATTGGTCCATGCACGCAACAGGGTGTCGACTGCCCAGATTTTATGGGTTACCCAAGACACACAAGGAGAATGTTCCATTACGGCCCATAGTTTCCTTCATTGGTAGCCCTACGTATGCTTTATCAAAATATCTGGCGCAGCTGATTTCCCCGGTTGTGGGGCGGTCCGCGTTGGTCGTTGGAAACAGTGCGGAATTTGTGAACTTTGTAAGGAGTCAAGAAATAGGGGAGGACGAGATGATGATGTCATTTGATGTTATAGCATTATTTACTTGTATCCCCATAGCACATGGGGTAGAATGTGTAAGGTTGGCTTTACAAAAGGATAATACTTTGAGTGCCAGATCCCACCTAAACATAGAAGATATATGTGGTGCTGTTGAATTATGTCTTTCTAGTACAACCTTGGTTTTCCAAGGAGTGATGTATAAACAGGTTCACGGTACAGCCATGGGTTCTCCAATCAGCGCCATTGTTGCAAATCTGGCTATGGAGGAATTTGAGAATAGGGTTTTCGCAAGATTGGAGTTCCCTATGCGGAAGTGGAAACGATATGTTGATGACACGTTTACTATTGTAAAGAAGGGGAGAGAGGAAGATGTGGTCTCGTTTCTCAATGGTTTTTCCCCCCTTCATAAAATTTACCTCGGAGGTAGAAATAGATGGTACCCTCCCATTTCTGGACATAATGGTGTATAGGGAAGGCCCCAGACTTAGAACTAAGGTTTATAGGAAACCAATGTGTAGGGGCCAGTACACACATTATAGGACGGCACAGACTGTCCAACATAAAAATAGTGTGGCCAGAGCACTTTTGGGTAGGGTGAGAACGCATTGCAGTACCCCTGAGGAGGGGGAGAAGGAAATTAGGCAAATCACGACGGATCTTATGAGGTGCGGTTACCCCCAGAGGGTCATTGATGAATACAACAGAGAGGAAGAGCCCAATCGGGTAGTTCCGCCTGTACCGCTTACCACAGTGTATGTTCCCTACTATCCGGGCCTGTCAGATCGCATTGCGAGAATGCTTCGCGACTTTCAGACACGCTGTGTGCAGCTTCCGGGCCGGAGGTTGCACACAGTAGTGTCACAGGTCAAAGACCCCATTACTAGGGATTCTAGTAGTGGGGTCGTGTATGAGATCACATGCCCGGATTGTGGGGAATGTTATGTGGGGGAGACAGGATGGCGTCTCAAGGACCGTCTGGGAGAACATTCACGAGCGATACGGACCGCAGAGCTCAATAAATCCGCCATTGCCGAGCACTATTGGGAAAAACAACACCAGATCTCCCCCGACAACGCTGTCATCCTTGACCGGGCACATAGATTCTGGGACCGAAAGTGGCTGGAAAGTCTGTGGATTGGGTCCTCTGGTAACAATAGTATAAATAGAGACAGGGGAGTTAGGCTTCACCCCCTTTTTGAGGCGGTGGTTCTGACAAGAGACAAACGTTTTAATTGTCCACGGGTCCAGACCACTTCCGGTTGCTGAGTATGCGCCTGGTCATCCACGTGTGCCGTGAACCTGGTATTTAAGGATGTGTCATTTAAGTCTCACTATTACTGAGGAAGGAGGAAGACACCTCCGAAAGCTCTAGTGTTTTTTATCGTCTTTTTATCGCTTTTATATTTATATTTTAATGCATTTTAACTTATTTACTTATTTTACTTCTGTTATAGTTTAGTTTTTTGTAAATTATTAAAAGTTTTTTGTAAATATTATTTTACAGTCTTTTTTATCATTTTATTTTATTTTATTTTATTCAATCAGTCATAAACGGTTGGTGGTGTGTTTAAAATTGGTAGTATAGACAGGATAGGAAGGGAGGAGGGGTTATGCTATTAGTTAAGAAACACATAAATCCAAGGAAGTGAAGCCAGTCGACGTCGCTGGACAGTGCAGTGTTGAGTCAGTTTGGTGTGACATAAGCATTGGGAGATCAAAATTGATAGTAGGAGTGTGCTATAGGCCTAATGACTCTGATGAGTATAATAAGAAACTGTACAGGGAAATAGAGTGGGCCAGTAAATCAGAGAGACTTATAATGGGGGGATTTTAATTTCCCAGATATTGACTGGAATTTGTGGATTGGTCACTCACACACTAGCAAGGCTTTTGTGGATTTGTTGGATGATTGTTTTCTACATCAGCATGTTCGGGAGACAACTAGAGGGAGTAATACTCTTGATTTGATTATCAGTAGTGATTCTTCATGCATTAAGAATCTGCAGGTAGAGGAACCACTAGGTGGCAGTGATCACAGTGTGCTGAAGTGGGATTTACTCAAAGAGGTAACTACCATCATGGGTAAAGGGAAGGGTTATTGCTTTCGTAAAGGCGACTATGATGGTCTGAGACAGCATTTAAATTCTATATAGTGGGACCAACTGATGATGTTACCAACAGCAAATTCAAAATGGGATGCATTTAAAGAACATATCTTGGAAGCTACTAGGCTTTACATGGTATGTAATATTGTTCAAGGTTTAGGCCTAAATGGATGTCAGATGACCTAATGAGACATATGGCAGAGAAGAAAAATGCTTGGGATACATATAAATTAACACGTGACACAGAAGCCTATGATAGATATAAGTTGATCTGTAACCAAGTTACAAAGGAGGTTAGGCATGCGAAGGCAGATTACGAGAAATCTTTGGCAAGGGATGCAAAGAAAAACAGCAAAGAGTTCTTTTTTTATGTAAACTCTAGAAGGAAGGGGATGAATCAGATTGGTCCACTTGATATCGATGGTTCAACTGTTGATGATCCTGCTCAAGTAGCTAACAAACTAAATGAATATTTTTCATCGACATTCGCACACGAGGAGTTATTTAGCGAGGGGAATGCCAGAGGTGTATTCAACTCTGGCAGTAAGCTAGATAATCTTGTAATAACTGAGAGTAAAGTGGAGGAGAATAACCAAATTAAAAAAAGTTAATAACCAAATTAAAAAATTAATAACCAAAAAAAAAATTAAAAATTATAATGATACAAAAGTGGTGTACACTACAAAAATGCAAAATTTATTTTATTTTTTTAATTATTAATTACGATTTTTCACGAAACACAACTTGGGAAACGCTGGTCTACATAATGCCAGTTAAGGCCTGTGTAATTAAATCATTGAAAAGTTTTAAAAATAAACCAAACTGACTAAAAATTGCATGTTCTAACTAGTCTATACTCCTTAAATTCATGGTAAACTAGACACTTCTACACTGGTGTCCACCCAGAAAGACACCACTGTGGATGTGCATAACACACCCCCTCCATTAGTTTACACCTGTACATCAGTTGTACAGCAATGTGTAAGCAATTTTTAACTCTCATAATTCTTAAGGCCACCAATAAAATTTAAGTATAATTCAAAATGGTTGGCACTTGTAAATATTTTAGTCAATTTTGTTAAGAGTAATATAAATTTGAGTTCTTCTAAATCAGGCCTGGCCATCCCAAATCATTCTGTGGGTGACCTTGACGAATTACAGTTTTCCGCGAGCCGCACATAAAATAAAACATTCTTTTAAAAATAAAAAAAATTAAATGCCATAAAAATTTATTTTATTTATTCGTTATTATAATATATCTACATCAATGAGATATTTGCTTTTGCTTTGCGATCACTCAGTTTTTTTAAATCAACTTCAATATTGGTAGTTGCACATCTTAATTGATTTTCCAGATTTTCATCTGTTATTGAAGCTTGAGATTTACTTTTAATAAATTTCATTTTTGAAAAGAAAGTTTCACAAACATATGTGGATCCAAAGGTGCTCACAATTTTTGTGCAAAAAATCTTAATTTGGGATACTTTTCCACTGTCACATACGTGTTGTAAAAGTTCAATTTTGATGTCATGGTGTGAATGTGTTTTAATTCACTGTTGCACTGTAAATCAATTACTTCCATCTGCAGTTTCCAGTTCGAAGAAGGGAAGGCATGTGGGGGTTTGAGGAAGTACAGCTGGTCTAGTATTATATTTCTCGTTATTTATCTTGCCTAGTGCAGCTAGTGAATGATTTCCCACTGATGTAGTCAACAGCATAAAAATCATCTAGCGGGCCGCAAAAGATAATGTGGCGGGCTGCGGGTTGGCCAGGCTTTTTCTACATGAAAATGCTTTGTCTCCATTTAGTAAAGTATTTAATTTTAATATTATAATACTAGTGTGAAAGGCATGCCCTTCCTAACATATATTAGAACAGAATTAATTTGGTTTTAATAAATAAATCAAATTTTAACAAAAAACAAATTAATAAATAAAATTCTCTTTTTAGTCCTGTAGCTCTAAAAAAAGTGTGTGTAAAAAAAAAATAAATGATTTTGTAATAACTGTGATTTTATCAATAATATTAAAATTGT